>NW_008652339.1:92662-101682 GCF_000695815.1 Acanthisitta chloris | reverse complement strand
AACCTGGAGTGTTTTATGACAAGATGATGACAGCTATACCCGTTAACAGCTAATTTGTTCTGACTACCAAGACACAGACCAAAGGTTGAGGTTTCCCACGCTGGAAATACCCCTTGGTATCTTTTAAAATGTCCACTAATGTTCAGTTTCCTTTAAGCTAGCTTTCTACTTAGAGCACAAATGTAGGATTTCTTTTCAGCTCAATATTTAGCATGTAAATCCCCTTTGTGTGTCCTTGTATTGAAAATCTCCTTCGCTAGTCACTAGATTAGGGAATATAAACTCATCTTCCTTCTAATCTTCCTCCTTTACTTGTGCTTTTGCTTTGCCCACGTATTTAATGCTTTTCCATTCTTTTATATGCAGGGGTAAGAACAGATTACTGGATGTTCCTTATTTGACTTTGATTTGAACATGAATAAAGAACCATATTTTACACTCTGAACATAAGGGAAATCTGATAGTTCTTGAAAATTAAAACATGGAATTGAAATCAAATTTCAGTCTTTAATTAATCTGATAAATGGGAAACAACTGAGTTGATGAAGGTGAGCCAGATTGCTGTATGACACCAATGTGCATAACCACTGAGCTCCTACAGTTCTGGGCTGTAGGTTGGTTGAAGGACACCTGTCCCTGACACTGACAGCATTGTGAGGTGAAACATCCTCCTGCTAATGCAAGTGTGAGGGGCCACTTGTTAGAATTTGAGTTTTTAAATCTGCTTGATTCCCTTTGTCTTTTCCCCTGGACAAGAACAGCCACCAGTGTCACGTTTCTTGCCAGGTTGTGGCTGTGTAGGTTCTCTCCTCTGAGCACAGCTGAAAATATTGCTGAGCCTTGCAGGATCAAACCTGGAGATTTACACAGTTGTCAATGCCAGCCAGTGCTGCAGAGCACATCCAAACCCTCAAAGTAGAAGTTTCCTTTGGAGTTACACTGGCAGATTTATCAGAAAGTTTGGGGTGATTTGTGCAGCTGTGGCTATACTCCCTGGTGTGAATATCTTGCTGAGGCATTGAGCACCTGTGTATGTTATCCAATGCACTTTATATGGCTTCTGTAAATGCTGTGTGGCTCTTGCATTCCTCCCAGGTCAGTCCTGATGGGATTATTCTTGCTCACTTTCTCTCCAAAGGATATGATTTCCAGGTGGAAACCCAAGTAGAGCTAGTGTCAACCATTCTCCTGTACCCCAGCAGAGCAGTGGGTGTTCCAAAGTGGGAAACTGGGCAAAACCACAGACTTTAGTCTTACCTGCAGCCCCCTGAGGATGTGGCACTGATTTCTGACCTTCAGGGCTGCCTTGGAACGAAAAAAATTTTTATGGGAAAGCCAAACCCACTGCTGATGTACAGCTGCATAACTCTCTCCATTTTGACATTTGCACATGCAGATATTACTGTCAAAAACTGAAGCTATTGTCTGAGCTCAGATTTGATGATCTCAGATCTCGGGGAAGAAGAAAATGATTGACACTTCCATAGAGAAAAGGTTCTCTGCCCAGATGTTCACACCTGCTTTCAAAATCACTGTTCTTTCCAAGGCACCACATGCAGGTTGCCCTTTGTGTTCTTGGTTGCTGACCTGATCCCTGGTGTCTGGTTTTCCTCTCTGTGCACAGGCACAAATGAATTCTGTACACACAGTCATTACTGTGGTATTTCACACACTGATTAAGAGCTCTTAGCTGCTCCACACAGGGATAGCTGTTTTGGCCAAGCTACTCCCACTACATACATATGTTTGTTACCTCCCCATCCAGATTCAGCCTTAAGGATTCAAATGACTTTGTCATCAGCTCCAGAAAGAAATAAGGCAGGATAAGATGGCATTTTGTTGGATTATTATTCAGTATCTTGAGCAATTTGAGTGCTTTTCAGTGGCATTACGTGAAGCAAAGTGGAAAGGAATTGGATGGCTGCATTTCGGTGGGAAAACACATGGTCCATTTTCTTTACATTATCCGCTCTGAGGTCATGAAAGGATGATGAAATAGGCCTCAAGGGATGTGTTTGAAGTAATTATGTTCCCAGATTATTTAGTGAGTAGTCTCTCCTTTTACTTACAGCACTGCTATTCAGAATTAAATAAATAATTTGCTTTAATATTAGTCTCCAATCATTGTATGAATTATGTTTGCTGTGCATAATGAGAAAATTGCAGTGTGCAATTTTAATGTGTATTTATCATTGGGCTGGGTTTATGTTTAAAGAAATTAGTAATCATCTAAAAACACATTTAAATGCTATTTGATTTTTTTTTGATGTCTTGGCAAGTAAAACAAGACTCCAACTCCCTTCTGCCTCTGATAATTAGAGAAGACCTGTGGTGTTTTGAGGGTGATGAGGATGGTGCTGGTTTTGTTTGGCTCCTGTTTATCTGCTCAGTTTAACCCTGTGTGTATCAGGATGCATAATGATAAAACTGGAAGGAGAGGGAATAATATATAAAAACAGGTTTTAGTAGTAATGTCCAGTGTGGAGAGATGTTAAAGCAGCAGAAGGGCACATGAGTGGGGAAATGGGAGAGACTGAATTGGTTTCACAGGTGCAGCCTTGGGAACAGTTCTAGAATTGGCATTGGAGAAGGTGAGAGAAAGAAAGAAAGTGGAGAATCCTAAAAAGAAAAAAAAGAGGGGGGAGAAATCCATGAGGCAATGGCACATGCTATGCACGACATCCGAGCTGCAGCTGGTGAAGGATTGAGCTGAGAATACCATCCTAGAACTGGGAATTCATGTCACTTTAAAATAGCTGTGTTCATGTCTTTGGGCTGGTGATAATTCACAGAATGTAACATATTGATGGTGATGGGACAGGTTTCCCTGGGAGCTCTGGCTGTGATGCTGCAGCTGGGTTTGTTATAGCTGGGGATGTGGCATGTCCCTCGGCCTCATCAGGCTGCTGGGGTGACCTGTGCTCTGCACCTCTGTCCCCACACCAGCCCATGCTTCTCTGCACAGAATCAGCTCCCAGGGAGTTTCCTTTCACCAGTCCCTAGCCACATTAAGGGAAATCTTAAAGAAGGAATATCCTAATTATGACTAATATCCCCCTCAGTTCAGGCGAAGAATTAATCCATTCCTTCCCTGCCAACTCCAGCATGTTCATGACAAAAGTGAGGCTTAGGTAGGTCTAAACCTCCAGAACTATGAAACCAGTAAAAGCCGAAAATATTAAGGAACAAACCTTTACCACTATGTGAAGTTTCCCCCCTCATCACTTAGCACATACTGCCAGGCAAGGAGAGATCCATCCCACTGCCCTGTGTGCTTGTGCAGACAGGGGAGAATCTCCTTGGATCATTTCACATAAAAAGCTCTACAAAAAACCAGTGTTTCTCTTTAGTAAACTGATTCTTAGCCTGAACCAATCCAGCGTGGGAAAATATGGACTGCTTTACCTCTGTCTTTTTCTCCCAGGCTTGAGGATGAGGAGTTTAGGTCTCCTGTCCTTCTCCTCCTATCACACCTGTATGGGCAGAAGTGCTGCAGTTTAACTCACATTCTGTGTAAGTTTTATTTCCATAAGGAAAGAAAGCTTTAAGGTTTAATCTCCATGGGAGAGAAATCAGAAGATGCAAATCTAATAGAGTGTGATCCTTTTGTTTTAAAAATATTACATCTCTTGAACATGTGGCTAAATGCATCCTAATGGAGACAGTTTATGATGTCTAAAAATGTTTGAATCAGTGGGCAATCAAATAGGGCATCCCAAAAATTTCTTTTAAGCCCTCACTGAGCTATGCAGAGAAGCTGATCTGCTCACTGGGGTGGGAGCTCTGTCCATCCCATCCTATTCTGACACACAAGAATATAATTTTCTGTTCAGCTTTGCATTACAGGCCAAAAGCTGCTATTTTCTATCCACAGAACTGCTCTTTAAAAGTTGTCACAGAGGTTAATAATTGTACCTCTGGGGATCTAAGGTTAGAGATGTGATGTTTCTGTCAGTATAATAGAGTCTGCTTAAATTCATGGATTCAGTTCTGCATTGGGATCAGCAGAGAATATTCCCAAGTGCATAATGAACAAAAGCTGTCAATAGAAATCAATATAATTTTCAGCTTATGAAAGACAACTATTTTGCCTTCATGTGCTTCGTAGGGCTGTCACTGCCTCCTATGCATAGTGAATGTAGATATTTTTTAATTTTACTACCTTTTTTTTTTTAAATAAGATAACAAAACAGAGTAAAAGCTTGGTATTTAACCACGTACAGTCCTGTGAGAGCATGTCCCACTGTGAGGCAGTGAACATTTTGTTAAAGTAGTGTGTGCAAGCCTCTCTGTATGCTTGCCATGCTTCTCTAGCTGTGGCAAACTGAATGAAGAGAAAGGGGTTGTCATTTGCCAGGATACACTTAGTTTCACTGTTTTCCTCCTATAAAATGATTGGATGGTTAAATGATCCTGTCAGGGATTTTTCTCCATCTAAGCTGATTTAAGCTCACCTGCTGCAAGCTGAGACCTGACACCCTGCAGTGCTCATCACATCCCAGTCATCCAGGTTTAGCAGGGAGGATGTGTCAGGTAGGGACAGAGGTTTCCCCATCAGCCAGGACTCCTGTGTTTGCCAAAGCCTCTGTTTACCTGCCTCGGATTGTGTCTACCTGGAGTTGCATGTCTGCCTGTACATGGAGACAAAAACTGTATTAATTTAGGGGGTTTCCCTTAGAACATTACTGATTTATTGCATTCGTGACATCTCTTAACATTGATTACCTGGGACTGTGCTGACTGTGCAAACTGAGATGCTGTAGGGTATCTGGTGGATGGTTGGGAATTCAGAAGAGCTGGCAAAAGAGGTATAAGATGGATAGGGAGGTCAAAGATACTCTTGGCAAGAATAAAGTGAACTATTAAGACCATAATTAATAAGACTGACAGTGGGCTATTAAATGGGGCTAGGCAATCTCTGCCTGTGGGTGTGTGTTGTGATCTGGCTCCAAAAAATGAGCTTCTGGTAACCATGGACTTAGGGAAACGGAGATGCAATGGAGCAGAATTTCCTTGGGTGTGTTATGAATATGGAAACATGTCACTGTCCTACCTTTCATGCCTCTGAGCTGTCTGGTAGCCTGGAACAGGAGGAAAATATTTCCTGTGCCTGCCACAAGTGAGGAGCCAAAGCAAAGGTCGTGTACACTAATGCATGATCTGGCTCGTTGAACATTTCTGTTCATGTCTCCTGCAAGGGACTGAGGACATGAACTAAATACATTCTACTGGTACAAGGGATTTCAGATTGTGACTGAAAAAATGACCTTTTGGATCCAGGGTCTTGGTTGCAAAGAGTTGTTTGTTATCCAGCTTTACCAGTATTTTCAGTGCTGCAGGGATGCTATGAATATAATTCTTCACCAAAAAGAAATGAGAAAAAGAAGAGGGGCATCAGAACAGCTAACCTTCTAGTACGAAACAATGGTCAGTCTTAACACTAGAGCTTGTGTGGACACTGTGTTCTTACTTATTAGAACTATCTTAAGTCTAGCATTTCTCTTCTGTGAAGATTACCATGTCAAAGTTCAATGAAAAATTACAAACTGCAAATACATTTGGGAAAAAAATTTTATATGCAGCTAAAACATTTTTCTGTGTCAATGAAATTAATATATTTCATTTTGATTTGGGTGTTTTTGTAATCCATATTTTTGTTTTACCTGGAATGGCAAGTGGTTGCTCTGAGAGACACACTGAAAGTGGTGACTACATGGAATTGGTAACCTAATAACAACTTCTTTCATAATTTTAAATTGACATTCTAATTAATTGCTTTTGTCATTAGTGTTTTAAGTGGAACAGCTATTGGGTCTTGGTTTTCATGTGTGGCTGGTATTCCAAGTGTCCTTTGTAACCAATACTGAATCCTCTGAGAGGCATTGAGGGTTTGGGGTTAGTTCCTGTTTAGCTGCTGAGGTTGGAGTCAGGTGGGGGTTGGTCTCTTCTCCCAGACAATCAGCAGCAGGACAAGAGGGCACAGACTCAAGCTCTGCCAGGAGAGGTTTAGGTTGGATATTAGGAAGAGATCTTTTACAGAGAGTAATCAGGCATTGGAATGTGCTGCCCAGGGAAGTGGTGGATTCACCATCCCTGGAGGTTTCCAAGGTGAGACTGGATGTGGCACTTAGTGCCATGGTCTAGTAACCACGGTAGGGTTGGACTTGATGATCTTGGAGGTCTCTTCCAACCTGGTTGATTCTATGATGTCTGGCACAGACTGGCTGTAATGCACAGTTCTGGCTGGTCTCATTTGGGAAAATTGCCTTTGAGGAGGAGATGTCTGAGATGGTCCATGAGAATGGCAGATGCTGGTGGAGCTGGAGAAGGTGCTGTGAAAATGTGGGGCCATAAATCTTTACCAAAGGCAACTTTGCAGCCTTTTATTTTATTTCATTTTGATTAATGTAATGAACCTGAAAAATGTGAGTTTAGAAAGTACACATTTTCTTCCCTGTTTCTGCAACAGTTACTGATGAATTTCAGCTGAGTAGATAGAGACAACAGACAAATTCTTATGTTGAGATTGCAGGGGCAGATTTTGGTCAGAATTCCATCTGTATAACACCATTAATGCCCTGTATATGTCAGAGAGGGTGGGAATTCACCTGCAGCATCTCTCTCATTGGGAATTAGTGGAATGCCAAGAATAACTGAACTGTATTTTTTAATTCCATGTTGAGGTTACAGGTTTTTTATAAGGACTTGCCATGAAATTCCAGAGAGACAATAAATATGAGATGCTGCACAGTGTTATCTTTAGAGCAATGCCTCAGACTTGCACTATGCTTTCAGAGATGATGTTTCACATCTTCCTTTTTCTCACACTGTAGTCAAAGATTTGTAAACTTCCCCAACTGTGAGAAATCAAATGCATAAAAATGTGTGCTTTATGAATTTTTATGGATATGTGAAAAACCAGTCAGGGATGAAAATGGTATTTACTCTTCTGCAAAGCAGCTCTATGTGATGGAGCCCAGTGATACTGTGACCATTAGCAGTGTCAGCATGTCCACGTGGCAAACACACAGAGCTGCTAAGCAAAATCCAGGAATGTCTGTCTGTCTTGGCACATGGGCATCCATCCCACTAAATTTTTTCACATGTCCCCAAGCAGTGCAATTAGATTCCACCAGACTATCCATGTAGTGTCAGATAACAACTCCTGTGCAGGAGCAGGGCCCTATCTTCTGGATGAACCAGTATTTTAGGGGTAGGTGCTGGGTGTTGTAGCCCATGCCCCTGAGATATTGTTTGGGTGTCCCCATGATGCTCTTAAGCCAGAGTTTTCCTCATCCTACCTAAAATCCTTTCATCAATGAATACTGTTAAGTGACTCATTGGGTTTTGGTGTCCTCAGCTTAAGGTTTAAGCAAGGGCTGCACAAGTGGAGGGAACCCAATTCCATTTCACTGATAGGCTCAGAGATTCCCAACATAATCAGTTTGTACTCTGTGATCTTTGGCTGAAAATTACTGACTAAATGTCAGTCTGTATCAGCCTCTACAGATCTTTGCAAATGCATAAGTGTTACTGTTTAATGTGTTGCTTATTCTGAACTCTATTATAAGTTTCTATTTTTAAGGCTATTGAAATCAAACTAGATTAGCTAAAATTTAGAGTACTGAGACAACTAAAAGAACATTTTATTATCAGTTATTACTGTAGCACTGAGCTTTAAAGATTCAATTATTATTTTACTTTGCTTCTGACAGCTCCTATACATTTCACCCATTCTGATTCAACTTCTTACTGGTCCCTTTTTGTTTTCCTAGTCTGCCATGTACTGTTTCATAAATACTGAGGAGAAGAACTTTCTTTTAGCAGATAGAAAATAAGTGGAAGGAAACCCTTGGGAACTGATCAAATTAAAACCAGAGAAATGTAAGGGAATTATTAGCATTTTGAGTATGTTTTAGGAAGGATAAACATTGGCACATTAAAAATTTGTTCATTAATGCAGGCAAATAATGCAGGCTGGAAAGGACTTTTCTGAAAATCCAGAGCTTGATTTACTACATCTTCTACCAGCTACAAAGCCAAAAGCCCTGGTAGAGTTGGATAACATGTCTATGTCTACATCACACACAGGATCATACCCTTGACAGGGTACCCCACTCCTGACTGTTATCATTGACTCCTCTGGGGCTCCCTGACCTTCCCTGAAGCTTTGCACTGTGAGGGATAAATAACTGAGTATATTTAAAAGAATGGGGAAAAAAAAGGAAACTCATAATACTATTTGTTCCACATTCTGCCTGGTTTCTTTGGCAATAACCAGGGTTGCAAAAAGTTTTATCCCAGCTATTCTGACAACCACACTTTTTATGTAAATAAGGAACAAAGAGATCAAGGTCCAGAGGGTATTCAAATCTGCTTGACCTCATCCTTTAACTGTGCCAGGATTCATGCTGGGATGCAGCAAGTACAAGAAAAGGAAGCATGGCTGATGATAACCATCACAGAAAATTCTCTAGGAGCCAATTCATCATAACGGGTGAGTTTCACCCTAGTACTGAGTGTCACTATGAGTCCTATTCATCATTTATGTCTCAAAACACTGTATTTGGAGGAGGCAAGTGGTGTGTAGGCATTTTGCTGGCTTGCTGCTCAGGCTGAATTTTGACCTACATGCTCAGAGTTACTCTTAAGGAAGCAGAGTAGAAAGTGTGTATAGTCAGCCCTGAGAAAGAAGTGCTCCTGCTCTTGCTAAGAGTTTCTGAGGTGACAGTTCGAAATGATGAACAGTGTGTACTGCAAACAACTGAAGATTAATTAAAAAGAGAGAGTTAACATTCTGCACTATTTCATAATGCTGACATCCTCCTTGAAATATATACAACATCTGTGTGCTGCAGTTCAGCCAGACACGAGACATCAATAAATATCTGCTTTGAAAAATGTAACTTCTTGATAAATATTGCATTAAAGAAGAGATGATGCTGGTGTCTGCTCAGTGTCTGTTGGGTAGCCTGGCAAGACAATATTGAAATTATATGCTGTGTTCTCTGCATGTGTTG
>NW_008652339.1:82072-92649 GCF_000695815.1 Acanthisitta chloris | reverse complement strand
CTGCTGAAGTCATTGCTTTGTTTTTACTGTGGCTGCAGCACACTTTTCTTTTCCCATCTCCCTCTGTGGGATTCCTGTCACGAAAGGAGCCCAGAACAGCCTTCTAGATAAAGAACACTTTCTCCCCAATTCTGCAAACATTATTTCCATCAATATCAAATTAATTAAAACCTCCTTGATCAATATCCCAGCCTTTGTATTTGTTTCTCTTATCTATTTAAACATGTGTTCCTGTTCTGCCTTTTCCTTTTGCCCAACAGGTCTTAATTAAAGATTAACGAATCAGCTGGAATCAAATAAGAGTGACTGAGCCAAAGTGAAAGTATGAACTTGTAAAAACCTTAAGGCAAGCTTGGAAAAATTATTTTGGGTTGGGTTTTTTTTGCCACTTACAAAACAGCTCTTCTTCATCTCTTCACGGTGCCCTGTAGCATGGGGGCCCCAAGCTCATCAGTGCAGGGAGAGGCTGTTCCTGTGTGTTTCTTCTAACACAAATAATGGTATTGAGAGTGCTGTGGCTACACTTCCAGGATTCCTACAGGAAAATACTTCACTGTTTATTTCAGTGAAGTGGATCTCTGAATGTAAAAAGTGATTTGTTTTGATTTAACAAGGTTGTCACAAATTCAAGCGTATCCACAGCTCCTGTCAGTACCACACAGCGGTGGGAAAAAGAACCAGAAACACTGAGTCAAGTGTGGGATGGGAGCAGAGACAGGGTGATTGTCAGAGGAGAACTGTGGGTGTAGACTGCAGACTATGAAAACTGTGTCATGCCAAGGGACTGCTAAATTATCATTAATTAATGAATGGGAAACATGAATGTTGATTTTGCTGAAGTTTCTTTGCATGACTCAGCAATACCCCCAAAGGATTTTGAAAACTGAAAAAAACCTTTTTTATCTGCTGGACGGCCTCAAGGCAAAGGCCAGTGCTTCAAAACTGCCCAGCAATAAAAGCTATTTGGGATGTGAACCTATTTCCAAATTTTTCCCATAGTCTTGGTGGTGTCTCATGTTGCACAGATATGAGAAGTTCAACTTGTAATGAGCATGAAGAAGAGATTCCCTGAGGACAGAAGTTGTTCTCTGGGCCATGCAAGATTTTGGTGCTTTCCCAAACCATGGCCTAGACCTTGGACTTACGGTGAACTCTGCCTTGTGGAACAGTTAGTACCTTTATAAGTGGGTGTGCAGATGTTTCCAGCTATAGCCAGCTCAGGTGATATATGGGCGAAATCTGCATCTGGGTTTTACCCCAGCATGAAGAGCAGATCCATGCAAATGCTCCTATTTTATTTGTCCCTTTATCTGAGGAATCAGATCACTTGGCAGTTGATAATGTTTCTCTCTTCAGCTACACTGATACAGTGCCGACAGTGAAGCTTCTCCTGCTCCTTTTTTAACTTGCTTTTTTTTAAAAACTTCTTTGACTGAAAGCAGCAAACGGATAAATGTGTTGACAAGCAGTAGCTCAGCAGAGAACAAAAGTGGGAAAGAACAGCTTGAAAGAGGTAATCTTCTCCTGTGTGAGAAGCAAATGCACATGGGAGTGAGAGATGAGCAGGTAATAAAGGGACTTTTTCCTTTAATGCATCCAGCTCTTGGTATGCAAGCAGAAATGAAATGAGAGAGAAGCTGCTTCTTATCCAGACAGAACAAATGCCTGACAGCATGTGCTGCATCCATGTAGTGCTGCTGCACTGCCATGGGCTTTCTCAGTATCAAGCCCAATCTGAGTTATCAATAACAGGAGACAGAGGGAAGCCTTGGGGTTTATTTTCCTTTTTTTTAGCAGGTATACACTACTGTGAAAATTTTGCAATAAAACATACAACAATAAAGCAGAAAAAAACAAACCAGGTGCTTGATGGAGCATCTCGATAAGGAAATAATGGGAGGGATCACACCACCAAGTGGCATTTTCCACACACACACTCTTTGCTGATTTCCTCATAATTGGTACTTTTTGATTCCTGAGACAGATCTTTGGGCTATAGGAACTGTGTTCATCCACCACCATCATCCATGACTTCCCTGCTATTTGATCCTTTTCTTTCACCCTCTCCACTTTTCCTTCACCCTTAGGAAAAGAGAGATGGAATTAATGATTTTAAGGGATTTTCATTTCACTTTGTCCTGAGGTTGTGTCCTGCTCAAGCTAGAAGCTGGTTCCAGTATGTTTGTAGGTGCAAGTAGAAATGAATACTAGCAGCCAGGCAAACCCAAAACCTCTGAAATACAAGCTGGAATATCAACATTCAAACAAAAATTCATATTAGATGTCTCTCTTCACTGCAGCATGTTTGGAAGTGAAAATGTCTAGGTCTATCCCTGTGTACCTCTGAGTGGTCTCTAAGTCCAATTACTTTTCTAACCCATCCCTGCCTTTTTAAAATCAGACCTGCTTTTCTTGTCCCACCTCATCACCCACTTTCCCTCCATGTCAGTTCAATATCCTGCAGAATTCTGAGCTGGCAGGTAAGAAAACCATTCTCATGTTACTTTTTTACTCCTCTATTTCATTCAGTTTCTAAAGAGACTAAATTTCCTGCTCTGTACTTCCAGTTTCCTTTGGAAATTTCTTCTTCAAGCAACCCATAAACACAAATAACAGTGCACAGAGACTGGAAACATATATATAAACTCTAAGATGTACATGCAAAAAAAGGTAGCAAAAGAGATTCTAAAAATGTTTACATGTATAAATTTAATAAATTTCCATGAAAATAAGTAATTGCTTGTAGAGCTACCTGTTTTGTGCCTGATGCTTCCTTTCCATAGCACAACTGTGCAGGCAGGTGTGGGTGCTCTGTTAACATTGGGCTGTCATGGAAAAGTAGTGCACCAAGTCTTTGCCTTTGATAAGATTCAATATGTAATGGCCTAAGACTATAATTCTGATGTGGATAAACAGTTTGTTATGGGTAAATATAACCTTTCCAAGGAGTTTCAGCTATCTTTCTGAAAAGCTGAGGATCAGGGATGAAGAAAGTTGCATCTCAGCTGGTGGCAGAGCCTGTTGGGAGGTGGAGAAAGGGACAGCAGCAGCAACAGCTCTGGACAGGTTAGCAATATCATACAAGATCAAAGCTGTGTGTAGAACTTACATAGTTCAGAGACATTGTCCCAAGGGCCAATGTCACACCAGTGGCATTCAAATCTCTCTATCTTCTTGGCTGGGCCTTTAACTTTTATTCTGCTTAATAGCATTGGTGAAAAGCCAAGGAAATGATAAAAAATCCTAACTGGGTACCGAATCAGCAAAATCTCACCGTAATGGATATAAGATTTCTTTTCCCCACTCTAGACCTTGCATGTAAAAGGAACATCAGCATTTTGCCTATGCTGAGGACCTGAATTGAGCAGTGTGATCCAAGAGGTAGATCAGTTATCCCTTTGCACTGCTACAACACTGTGTGGGTCATCCACTGAGAATTATTTATTTAAGGAGATTGAGATGGGAAAAAAAAGTATATAGCAAACAGATTTAATTTTTTTAATGTTTGGTAAGACTTTAGTGGACTTAAGCCTTTAGTAATTTTCAGTGGCTTAAATCTTTTTGCTTCTACCCAGCAAAGCAAAGCTCTTGGCTATATATAAAATTTGACAGCTGCTCTCAAGCTTGTGCATACTGACAGCAGGTCTGTGTGTGACAGGTAGCTTCTCAGTTAGGAACCAATACAAATCTTAAACTCAGAGGGAGAGGTTAAACCAGCAAGTTTTGTCAAAAGGATTTAACAAAAATCTTGAATGAAATCTAGAAATAATAATAAAAAAAAAGTATTTATAAGCTTAAACAGGATGCTGTGAAAAGGTGATAAGTATTGTGAGGTTTCTGCTAGATTGAGGGGTGGTTTTGTGCTGGCTTAGAAAGAGATACTATTCATCTTTATTTGTGCTACAGCTTCGATAGAATGGGCTTAAAAGGTAAGATATATATGAGCTGTGCTCAGTCTCCAGTAGCAATGACAGTTTGATTTTATCACTGCCAAATGCAATATGCAGTCTTGTGCTCAGTAATCCTCCAGAAATCAAAATGCATTTTAAATGCAGGTGCAAATGATTTTTTTTATTAGTACTTTTTTTCCATAACAAGCAGCAAAGCACCTGGCAAATGCTGTGCCTCTTACAGGACTTGTTCATTACTTGGGGGAGCAGCTGCAGGTGGGATTTGTGTTTCTCTGTATAGATAACTTTGGGAAATGCAGAACTGTGGCTTCTAGTCAGTGGGCTATGGGAGCTAAAATCTAACTTAGCAGAGCATGTATCCTTGGATTACTGTTGTACAGCCTTTTGGTTGTATCAAAGCAGTTGGTGTGCAGATAATAGTCACTGTCTTGGGTTTGAATGGGGTTATTGAATTGGTGCAAGCTACTGTAAACTGAAGTGAGCATGGCTTTTCACAGAGCCTAAGAGGGAAGGGAATAGCAGAGCTGAATCTTCCTGCTGTCAGAACACGTGCACATACCTTTGGGGAGGAAATAAATATGCTCCCATCCAGTTCCCTTAAAGCTAAAACCTTCCTCTGGCTGGCTTTGAAATAGGTAAAGGCACTGTGTACTCCTGAGAGAGAGAGACGTTAGGAATTGCCATGAGAACTGCTCAGAGATAAAACATGGGGCTATTTCAAAACCTAACGTTGGAAATGAAGCAATTTGGATTCTATTCTTGACTTAGGCCCAAACATTCAATTATAGAAAAGTTATTGAAAACCGAGTAAAATTTCCTTTATTTCAGTTTCATGATATATAAAATGGGAATAAGCACACAAGTTCTTTGATACTATGTTAAATATTAAGTGACAACATTATTATAGTCAGTCACAGATATTTGTGAAACATGTGGAAATCTTTGATTATATGGCTGTGTTTTTGCTAGGTACTAGGTAATGCTGATGTTGTAAAGCATAAGTAAATGAAGAAATAAAGAAAGGGAAATGCCAGCTTTGTAAGGTGTTGTTGATATTTGCTTCTCATAGATGTTTTAGGTAATACAGCTCAGAGCTTGGATTTCTGGGAGCAAATATAGCCTAAGTCTGCAGTGCCTGATTTGTGCAGGTATTTTCAGGAAACAAAGAAGGTTTGGAATATACCCTGATAAAAATGAAATCTACAGTATCACAAATATATCCAGCAAGGCAACAACCATATGTACATGCAAATATACACAACCTTGCGCAAAGAAATACTGATCAACCCCCTGTTGGTTTGATGACTTATGACATGGCAGGTGGTGTAATACTTTACATATTGCAGTAACATCAGAAAATTATGTTTTACAACTTTTCCTACCAGGAAAGTATATTACATGCTTAAGTGAGTGAGAGGTTTTCTTCAGGGGAGGCCAGGTATGGGGTAGATAATACATACTGGAATGCCTCTTGAACTATCATTATATGCCTTTAGAGCCAAGTATGGATTGGACAGAGAACCTTATTTAGTGTCAAGGCTTAGAAAATCCTGTTTATCTTGGATATGGTTAAGTACTATTGAAATGGGAAAAAAAATGTTGAAAAGAAGGGGCCCAGAGATCACTTGCTGACAGCTTTAGAGAGAAACAGCTTCTGACATTTTGGTTAAACAGAGTAAAAAAATGGGGTTTGTGAGTGTGATTGCTCTTGGTGAAACTTCCTCCACCCTTGAAGGCTGGACTTGATGATCTTGGAGGCCTTTTCCAACCTTAATAACTCTATGATTCAAAAAAATTGCAACCTTTTCCCACAACCTTTTTGGCCTTTTCATTCCCTTCTGTCTTGGACCAATATTGATGGTGAAGCCATGGAGATTACTTTTTTCCCCTCTCCCTTCTGGCTGGTTATGTTCAAGGAGCATAGGATCAGAATCCCTATAGCTGACTCTACTCCTGCTTCCTCTGCCCTCCATCTCCTTACTTCTAGATTTCACTCTTTTTTGGGAATCTCATTTACAAAAATATGCTTTTCTTATGAAACATTATTTGCAGGCCTGCTATTTAAATCTCACTGCATTTATATTTTTGACAGTATGAACCAAATTGCTCATAATTCCATTATGCTCTGTATATCACTGAGTTGGGAGAGTAATTCTGGCATATGCTAATGCTCCTTGGTTTACACACATAAAATGCTATTCTGGTAACAAAGTAGTGAGTATGTTTTATAATGGGATATATATCATTATAAATGGAACACTGGTTTTACAAAATATTTTAAGAGGAAGGTAAATTAGATCATGAAAAGTGCATAAGGGCTATAAATTATGCAGTAGCCTAAAGAATTATTATAAAGAGATTTGGTTGTGGCCTGATCCCATGAAACCTTTAACTGTGGCCATTAAAATAAACCATATCAACTGCTCACAGCCACAGAAGATTTATTACATCCCATGGAATGGTCACCTGAAATTCAAAATTGCATACAGCATGAAAATAATGGTCCCCCTTAATTCTTGATGCAGATGTTTTTAATGAGTGATATTAAATGGTAAATGGTGGTAGTTTAAACTGGAGTTTTTATCGTTCTCTCTCTTGACATTCAAAATGTTTTCCCTCAAGAGGTGCCTAGCATTTTTGGAGGGGAAAGCTTTAATGTCTGATTTGGCTTGTGAAAGATGCTTGAGGGTGACACACTGAAGTACATGCCATGGAGCAGTGTATTCAGAACCACCCTTGGATGTTGTGAAAAAAAATTCAGTTTTCCTCTTGTCTAAATCGTATACCTTTTCATCTTTCTCTCTACTTGTTTTCCTTCTTCCTAATTTACCTTTTGTTTCTCTACACTACATTTTTTGTCTTCCTGCCTTCTTCAAGCATTTGCAGCCAAACTCTTCTCTCCGGATGATTTTCTTTAGAGTCTGATCATGGACTTCCCTGAAAAACCTCTTGCATAGGTGTCACATCACAGCAGTGGGACAGGAATAGTCTTTAAGTGGAATTCTTGGAGAATAAGCAGCATTTTTGTGCCCTGCTCCCTGCTGGAATGAGGCAGCAGGTCATTCTCCCAACCCCACCAAAACATCTAAGTCCCCTGTAACTGAACTGGGATCATGCAGGAGGTGTTGGTGGACTCATCACATTCTGGGACTGTGCTATTACAAACTCCCTGAATTTCTATGATGATCAGTGGTTATAGTTCATGATAAGCTCTTCATTTGTTAATGATTTGCTCTTTCAAAGGAACATAGCGTTCCATGTTAGTGCTTTGCCACCTGAGTTGAAATTTGGATTCACTTCTCTAGATAGCACAGCAAGGAAGCATCACTTATGAAAAAGCAGAGGAAGGGATGAAATGAAGTGCCTTTGAAAGAAATGAAATTGGATAATGATAAGGCATTAATTGGGTCATTTATTTCTGGGCTATTTTAGGGAAGGAGAAGCCCTGCAGAAATGTGTGGAGGAGTTGTGTTTAACAGTCCAGATTCCTCCAAGATTCCCAAATTATCTTGTCCCTATTCCCAACCTGGGATCAGCAGCCACTGTCTTTCTGGGTGGTCCAGGCTTTCATTATATCTGTGCGTCTGAGTTGAATCCTTAAGTCTCTGTAAAATTCCATTAGTCACTAAAATTTGCCACTTTTGTAACTGTTATGTGGCTTTTTGTCAATGTGGAGAGGTTTTAATGTTGCTTCTTGATCATCATCCCAGCAGTAGATAACATTATTTTTAAAGACGTGTGTAATTTCAGTGTAGCTGAATTAGTGCATAAATGGATCACAAATGAGCAGATCCAGGAGTCTGCTGAGCATGTTCTCACCAGCATCCACAGAGAGTCAATGACTTGGACATCCTGTTGAGAAATCCAGTGTGTAGGAGGACTCTGAGCACCCCAAAGGACAATAGTGATTCCAGAACATGTCTGCAGGCCTTGTCTCCAAGCAGGCTAATTCTCACGTAGGTGAGGTGTTGAGTGCCACTCTATGAGCTGCAGAGGACTATAAATATCACCTTTGGAGGCAGCTGCTCACCAGTGTGTCTGCACTTAACCACTGGACTGTGCAGTTTTTGACACAACAGCATGAAAGCTCTATCATCTCAATGAGGGAAACATTTCTGCTAATTTCTTTTATTATATTTCACTTTTTAAACCAAAATTTGTCTCCTAAGTACATGCAGTAAAATACCTTTAAATTAATCAATGTTGTTTATAGTGCTGCAAAATAGGAATGAGGCACAATCTGACTTTATAGGTGGCCACTGCACTTATTCTCCACCCTTGGACCCTCAAAAATCTATGGGGAGCATGATGCAAAATTAACACTGCTACCCATCTGCTGCTGTTCTTGGTGCTTTAGTATCAACAAGAAATCAGGCCTGCATCCTTGTAAAAGCCATGTTTTCTGCATATTACATACCCTGTGACAACCTGCACAAACTTTCATTTGAATGCACTTCGTTGTTTGTGCTACGTGACAGCATTGCCAGCTCCAGGGATTTTATCATTAGCCTCCTGACAGGGTTTAGGTTTTGTTGGTTTTAACATTTCTTCTGACAACAGTGCTCAGAGGCTTTTGTCAGGTTAGCCTAGTTGGATGCTAGTTTATAATAATTATCCTAGTAATTAGCCATACTTTTACAAGATGGCTATAATTTGTCTGCAATTACAACTGGAATGACAGAAATACATCTCTGTTTTTAAAAGAAAGTAAAATTCTAACCATCATAATATTGAGCTTGAATTCCAAGGGCTTGGAAATGTTATTTTCAAAAGAAAAAAGCTGGAGGGCTAAAATTAAGCCTCCAATTATATTAAAGCCTCATCTTGTGATACTAAATCCTTTTTTATGTTTTGGGGATCTGACCTGCAAATTTTGTGTCGGGGACTGACAGTATCAATTACATTACAACAACCCATTAAACCAGTGACCTTTGGGCATTGACCTTTTAATCTCTCATGGTAAAGGAATTTATTCAGGCAGAGTTTGAGACAAACATGTTTGTTTGCTTTCTCATTTTTCACAGCTTTGCACTAGCATAAAGAGTTTCTAGTATTTTCTGAATATTTTGCCTCATGCTTGTGCCACCATGAGTCCTGCACACCTTTCTCTAACATCTCTTTGCTGTTTTGCAAAGCCACCATGCAGCAACTTGGGTCTATATTTCACTCTGGAAACAAACTTAGTAAGATTTTGCAGAATTAGTGTGTTTTGTCCTCGTAATTTGTGCCCAGCTGTGCCAGCTCTGGTGATGCTGTACAGTGTCTGGTAGATGGGGTGAAGGAAGTGATTCTGTATCAGCTCTGCTGCTGACTTAACCTTTGGCTTTCTAAGTCTGTAAAGTGCCCTAAAGCCTGTGACAGCTGCTGGATAATCATAAATGGTAATTGTGAGGCAACAAAATAAGGGAAAAATCTTTTTTTTCTCCCTTTTTGCTGTTGTGATTGTTAAATTTATTTTGTGTGCCAAGCATCCTGAGCCTTTTAATCTAGAAACATTTCCTGGAAGTTTTTAAGCTTTACCCTTGGGTGGATTTAACTCTTTGCTTCAACCAGTGAGTCCTCATGTGTTTTCAGATTGGTTATTTGATATTTATCTGTTCTGAGCTGGAAAACATGTTCCTTTTGTGGGTAATTTGTTTTAGCCAATCCACATGACTAGAAAATGAGCTCAAATGCCTCAGAGGAACCAATTCTTCCTAATGTATATATTGGATGTCACGTATTTTTCCTCTACTGTTTGGATATTTACCATCCAATCTTATACAGGGCAATGCCATAAGTAGAAAAATGCTTATAAATGTACCATTAAGCAGAAGAAAAGCCTCCAGCTAGTCTTAGTGGGGATTTAATTTGCATTTAGTCATTCTTCCTACATAGCAATTATGTGTATTATGAGCCTTTATCCCTGCTTTCTGCATATGGATAGACAAATATCTGCTTAATTTAACATTAATTATGTATGTATGAACCCTTAGTATATTCATAAGTATACATCAGCTAATTAGAACTCTACACTGAGTCCAGACATTCTTTGCTCTTTTTCTCTCAGAACTAGCCCTTTTGCTCATGTCTCCCTTCCCACAGTGATGTGGAAGGTTGAAGCTGGTCCAGCCCCAACTTCTGGCTCCCCATACTCTGGGGATGTGTAATCTGGCCATGTATGACCAGATTGTACATTTGTGGAGGGGTTTATTATTTTTTTCTTCCTCCATGTGGTGAATCTATCTTTGTTTAAAAGCTCATGGAACAGACATATGACTGTAGGGTTAAGTGGTAACCAAGTTACCTCTAGCTCAGCACATGTCCAACAAGCAACCCCACCTAGCTCCTGATACCCTACTCTAACCCTGAATCTAAACCTAATCCAGAAATTCTTGTATATATCAGAACAAGCCAGGAAATCCCTAATTTCCCTAATGCAACCAGTGCAGAGACACTGGCTGGCCCCTGACCTAATTTCAGAAGTTGGTTAAGTAGTCCAGGACCAAGCATTCTACAACACATTTTTATAAATCTACCTGTCTGGTAATTCCAGGGAAATCACAGTTGCCCTTTCAAGTGCTGGTGCTGGAGGAGAAGCTGAGGAAGGCTGGATTTGGGGAGTATGATATGAGCCACTCCTGACACTTGTCAAATCTAATTTTCTCCAACTGGTCATCCAGTATC
>NW_008652339.1:13690-82039 GCF_000695815.1 Acanthisitta chloris | reverse complement strand
GAAAATGAATTATCTGGTTTCTGAGCTCTGAGAGAGGCATCAGCTCAACCATGACATCAAGATTGCTTTTCAGCCACCTTAAAAAAATCATGTAGGAAAAGGCCTGAGGTAAAATAACTGAGAAGAGAGGTAGTCTGGCACATCTGGAGGAGAAGACCTAGTTGTATCCTAGAAAGTGTAACTTAACCTCCCTTGATTCCCTCTAGAAAGGGAGTGGGAGCAGTTTTGATTGCAAAGGGTGGGTAGGTGAAGGTCACCTATATCTACAAGAATTTGGCATCTCTTTACTTACTGTTTCCAGGGCCTTAGCCAGAATTTTACAGCCAAGGAGGCAAAAACTGGGCCTGTGATAGAACAATGGGTGGAGCAGCTTTGGTGAGGGCACAATGTCTGCAGGTGTTTTCAGTGTGTCTGTTGGGCTAACATTGATGTGACTATGTTGCCAAGTGAACGCACTGCACGCTTTTTATGGCAAGCACCCCTGAGTGTTTTAGAGACACAGCCAGCCTGGGACTTTCTGACCGAGGTTCCCTGGGACAAGAGGCAGTCCAGACTGTCAGATGGCTTTGGGGAGCTTGTTAAATGGATCAAGGTTTTGGAATGT
The DNA here is from genome assembly GCF_000695815.1 of Acanthisitta chloris. NCBI lineage: Eukaryota > Metazoa > Chordata > Aves > Passeriformes > Acanthisittidae > Acanthisitta > Acanthisitta chloris. The sequence goes on along the minus strand of NW_008652339.1, from coordinate 81,435 downwards.
TACATTTGCACACACATAAGCTGAACATGAGCAAAACTTTCCGTGAATTTGAGATCTTTAGTAAACTTCTCAGCTTTGGCCCTCATGTTGGTATCTGCCTCAATCAGAGTAACCAAAACGGTTATGATAAATAAAATAAGGGTACCATGTGAGATGGGACTGCTGTCCTTCTTGGGCACCTTCCATCTCTGAGACTGTAATGTCAAGGAGGAGCTCTCAAAAGCAACTTGTTAGAAAGGATTTGGGCAGGACTTTGCCTCTGTCTCTTCATTTCTAGAACATTCTCTGTCTCTTAGCTTTCCCCTGTTTATCACTATTTCTAAATTCTTATAGACTACTCTGAAAAGAAAATCATCGAAGAAAGGAGTAATTGAAATTTCCCAGAGGGAATGCTTTATAGTGGCAATGACTCAATGGTTGGCCAACACTGCTACAAGGCTTCCTATCCCACTGTCAAAGCTGGTTAACTAAAAGGCTTTCTCCCATTGTGGACTGTCAGGCTGAATTTGTCATGTAGCATGAGAGTGAATTAATGAACTGATCACCATTGGTTGAGGGGGTAGTTTAGGAATTAGCACTGGTATGATTTCTATGGCTTGCTTTGTGTTTTTGAATGTAAAGGATCATGATCAGGCCAAGTATAAATAGGAATAGCTCCTGTAATTTGAATGCCTGGATTTGTTCCAGGGAAGGTTTTGGCCCACCACACAGCAAAGGAGACATCAGAGTAGCAGGCTTTGAAACAAAGTAGATCAGCTGCTTTTCCTTCCTATATTCCTTTCTCTTCTTTATTTTAATATTATTGATGAAGTGACCAAAATGATATCTCAACATATCTAAGAAATCAATGAAAAAGTAAATCTTAAAAAAAAAAAAAAGGCATCTGTCCTGCAGTGTGAATTCAAACATGACCTGTTTTTGCTGTACTGGGTATATACTGCATAAAGTACCTGGCTGTCAAGGGATATATTTAACTTTATTTCTTTCAATCGGATTTTTATAGGAGCTAATTTCTTGAGAGAGGAAGAAGCTGTTAATTTTAGTTTTTCCAGCAAAGGTCCTAAATCCAAGCTCCCTACATCAGAACTCTTCTGAACCTTTGAGTCCTCTGAGGACTTCAAAGAGCTTTCTAATTGCTTTTGGTTAGGTAATGGTTTGACCAGCTTTATTTAGATTTCCTTCCTGACTGTTCTTCCTAAGCTTTGTTCTCCTTTTTGGCTGCATCTTCCAGACCACTGTGCATTACCTTTTACTTTATGAGATAATTTTTTTCACTTAATATTCCGGTTTCTGTGTCTGGATGGACGTAGACATGTCCTATTACCTATACGTTCTATTACCTGTCTGGTAATGGACATTAATGGACAGGTTGACCCCAGCTACACACAATCTCCCTCTGATTGCTGCCTAGACTTGCTTTTTCTTACAACTGTCTCCTTTCCCATGCATGGCTGATAACATTGCCCATCTTTTCCCATCCTACACTTCATCTGCTCTTTCCACACTTTCGGGCTCTTACCTCTGAGCTCAGATCATGAGGATTTACACAAACCACAAAGGAGAAGTTTCATATAAAATAGAACAAAATTTAAAAGATATGAGATCTGCTGTGGCTACCACTGCTGATGGAATTCCATCAGGGAGGTCTCAGAGCCCACAAGGAAATGTGTATTTTCCATATTTATTATAGATGTACAGATGTGCACAGCAGCACACTTGTAAATCCCTGCTTAAGCAGCACTGCTCAAAGAGCTTGATCTTCACATGATGGACTTTGATGAATATGTATTGCTTTGACCAAACCTTCATGTTCTAGGAGACACCAAAGGGTGCATAACAGGTCCTGGCTGATGGAAGGGAACTGGCAATGATGGCCAAAAGGCTGTGTTTGTAAATGTACAGTGAATGTGGTCTCTGCTTGTCCAAAACAGGCTCTGTGCATGTAGAGAGGAGCTGTCTCTGCCTGCTGACTCCATTAAAAGGTGTATGGATTGCATTTTACAGAATGGCAAGTACATATCACAAGAGATTCTGATGCTGTCCTGTGCAAGGGTAGGATGCACACCAGCCATCATTTTTCCTTTGTCCACTCTTCCTGACATACAAAGCAAAGCAGTGGAGCAACTTGTCCAGAGATACCCAGTGGCAGGAACTGAAGTCAGGTCTTCTGAGTGCAAGGGCAGCATTCTGCTCAAGTCCCACTTTCTATAGGGATATGACAGCATAATTTAGCTTAACTGTAATTTATTATGCCCTGCTACGTGTTCTACATTGCAGTGAGGCTGACCAAGTTTGCAATTTTAGTGTCTATGATCAACATGCTGCTCATTTTTTCATTATCAGGGAAGTCTGTAATTCATCTCCCTCACTCATGTCTCATACTGGAGCATTTCATTTCCATGACTGTGAATTATCAGCATCCAATCCTTGAAGGTATGATTGGAGATAATAGCCTAAAGTTTCCCAGGTGAATAATTACTTCAACTGTCCAACTTGTGACACCTTTGAGGGTCTTTCTTTCCCTTACAGAGGAAAGCATTCAGCATTTTCTGGAGACCATGACCTTCTAAAATTCTATTTTGTTTGAACTCTTATTTGTGCAAAGACTGTTATTATGTGTCCTCAATTTAGTTCTCCCACTCAGCCTCCAAACTGTTAATACATGTATGGCAGAAAAATGAGCAGTTTGTGCTGTTAGCAATCTTTTTTTTACAAGTTACTGCCTCTAATATGTGTTTTGAAATAAGGTTTTGTAAAACTACCCAAATTACTCTGAAGCATAATCTAAAGGGAAAGTTCTTGGGACCTGAGCTTCTTCATTTGGGGTTTTTTTGAAAGGTCCTGATTTTGTTGCCTGGCAATCACTATTTACAATAGTCAGCACAAAACTATCAGTTTGGTATTTTGAAGGCATTAAGGCAATTAACTTCTCATTTCATGCTCAAAGGAGTTAGACACTGTTAATGAAATCTCATTTCTATCTTCAAAACTCTCCTCTAGCATGAAGACATGGTATTTGGTGCAAATATTTGTCCCAATTTTACTATATGTGTAGTGCAATACATACCTGGGGCAACCTGAACATGAATACAGCCTCTCCAGGGCTTTTGACACAGCAGCAAACCCTGAATAAGTGGTTACTCTTAATATCCTTGTTACAAACAAGATTCACTCTGAGTGCAGAGCCCCAGATGATGCCTTCAGGACTTGGTGATGTGCATGCTGAAGTACAGTGAACCTTGTTCTTGCATCTTCTGGTGGTTACCCCAGGTTTTCAGGTACCTTTTGGTTCTGTATGCACTATTCCATGCCTACAGTTATAAAATTGGGCAGAGTTTTCATTAATCAACAAACACAGTGACCTGTACTGAGCCATCCAGAAACTCTTCCTCCTGTTGGTACAGAGAGCAGCAAGCACAGTGTTTCCCTGGATGGACAATTTGCATGGTCTGTCATCTGTGAAAGTGAGAAGATTAAAAAAGCTGCATTGTAAATTATAGGAAAACTCAGGCATTGATGCTGTGGGAGCACTGGGACTTGTGCAGGGTGTAGTTGACCTCTTCACTGCTTCACTTATCTTCTCAGGTACATCTGCTCAAAATTCATTTCTTCTGACTGTGCATATTTGTTCCGTGACTTGTCAGATTCACTAATGTTGATCACTTACTTCCATTAATGTCAAGACAACATCTGTTGACATAACTGGACAGACATGTCACTATAATTGGCCAAACCATCTCAGAAATGTAGGCATTTAGCTGAAAGTGTTCTAATGATAAAATATTATTCAGGTTTGTTTTAAGAAAGTGGAAACAAGAAAGCCATTAATCTTGATCTTGTGGAGATTTTGACTAAGACATATTATTAGGGTTAAGAAAATGGTTGACTACAAAGGTTTATTCACTGTGGACTTTAAGTACTTAAAAAGGGGGATTATAAAAAAAGGAGAGTGATTTTTATACAGTGATAGGACAAAGAGGAAGAGTTTAAAACTAAAAGAGGGGAGATTTAGGCTAGATGTTAAGAGGAAATTCTGGACTGTTAGGGTGGTCAGGCACTGGCCCAGAGAAGCTGTGGATGTCCCATTCCTGTAAGTGTTCAAGGCCACTTTGAATGGGACTTGGAGCAGCCTGGTCTAGTGAAAGATGACCCTGCCCATGGCAGAGGGTTGGAACTGAGTGAGTTTTGATGTCCTTTTCCATCTAAACCATTCTGTGTTATACTTCATTAGAAAATGTTAAATATATTGTGGGGTTTTTTTAAACACTTCAGGTTTTATTGGTTTTCTGTGAAGTTCTTTATTTGTGAGAGACATATATTACTGGGATGTTTTAAAAATTCTGTTTTGCTGTGTCATAGCTAAATGTTTTTTATTGCTAATTAAAACAACATGGATGCTTTACTGATCACAGGTCATGCTTTGGGAAGCAGAGGACAGCTCTGACCCCACAGAGTGTCATGGTTTGGGTGAGAGTGTGATGTTGGGTTTTAAGTACAGGTAAAGGTGCATTGAAAATCCTTTTCTGCTGGGGGCATGGCCACAGGGAGCTGGATACAGCCTATAAACTTCTTAATGGTCTGCAAGTAGTCATTGCTTGTAATGGCTTTTTATTACCAACCTATGGACTAAAATTTTCAAAAGCAAGTCAGGCTCTTGAACCTGTACCCTGATGGGTCACTTGGATATAGTCTCTATAATTCTCAAGGGTCATTGTTTTAGAGGTGTGAAGTCAGTGGAAATCTGGCACATAAATGCTTGTGAAGGTCTGCCCTAGCATCAGTTTTGAAAACACTCGAGTGCTGGAGTGAATTATACTGATACACTGACAGGCAACACAGCTCTCCCTCCCATCCCCACCCACATAATAAAGAGAGCTGTTAATTTTCATATGCCAAATGGTGAACTGTGGTCTCCTGGGAGCTGCTACACACTCATTTTGTGGGAGCAGAAAGCCATGGGGCGGGTAGGGTGGAGCGTGAGTAGCAGGACTTGGCTCAACCCTTGCAGTAAAATCATCCACCATACCTGAACCCACACCAGAGCAATGCTTAGCCTATGCTGTGGGCTGCAAAAAAACTTGTGAGCTCTCCTATTGCATCCCAAAGCACCTCATTCCTTGGCTAATTTTAGTTCTTGATGTTTTAATTATATTCTGTCAGTTTCTTTCTATCCCAAATAACCACACCATCATTTCTGTGATAAAGGGAAATGAACATCCCCAAACTGTATGCTTTTTAATCAATATGTGGAGTCATGTCTGCTTAGAATTACAAGCAGTCACAGACATGTATTATAAAAATATATTTTTTTGTCAAAGCTAAGCCAGCAACACATGATTATAATGGAGAGACTAACTACTGTAATTGGGCATTGTATCACAGTGGAGGGCTTTAATTTACAAAAACAAGCAGCAAATCAGTAACATAGATGCTGGTTTTGCTTTTGAAACACTTTCATGCCTGAAGGATAAGTAAATATCTTAAAAGAATTGTGGATTATTTTTCTTGCAAAACAAAAGAAGGAGCAGAAATTGCTGGGGTTTAAAAAAGCCTGGTACTCGGTCAGGGAAGTCATCCCCACCTGGAGAAAGTTGTGGTGTGATGCAGAAGGGACAGACTGAGGCAATGTCCCAGCAGAGCTCACATTATTGCACATATTATATTCTTCTGTATCCAGCCTTTGAAAAACAACATTTTAAAAAGTTTCTTTGAAAAGGTAAACCATTGTGAGCAACACTATGCTGTTACTTTCCTAGCAAACTTGAGTCCTTGAGCTGGGATCCAGCACAGGCATTGGCATTAAAGCCACTTTGAGTTCAGGTTTTACACTGTGAATTGCCTTTGCACCATGTTCATTGAATCACAGAACGGTTTATGTTGGAAGGGACTTTGAAGATCATCTTGCTCAGCTCCTCTGCCATGGGCAGGGACACCTTCCACTAAACCAGGTTGCTCCAAGCTCCATCCAACTTGGCTTTGTGCATTTCCAGGGATGAAGTGTCATCAAATTCTTCACCTCTGTGAAAGAACAGATAGATAGATTTAAGGCAGCCTTTTTACCTTGGAGAGATGAATGTTGAGACCTGTGGTGCAGCTAGTATGGCCCAGCAAAAGGACAAGCTCTACTGGCAGAGTCCTCCTTCTCAATGATCAGATCCATAATATTTGGTGAATGCCCTCACCCCATGTCCATCATCCCCACACACCCAACACTGGCAGGCTCCATCCACCACTGCTTCCTTCAGAGGCTGAAATGAGGGTGATAGGCTATGGAGCTCCATGCGATGCATTGGATGAACAAAGCTTGATATAACTAAACTAACCTCCGTGTTGCTTAAATTAATGATGCTGTTGATGATCACAAGCCAAGGTAAGCTGGCAAGGCTCACCTTTCCTGAAAAGGAGCTCACATCTTGCTTTTTAGGTCTATGAACTGGAAAACTAATGTGGGGTTTTACAACCTCCTGTTGTGCTTGGAAATGGAGGCCTTATGATATGCTTCTCAGAAATACATATTTTTAAAATTATACTTGGAAAGTATTGATTTCTTCAAAAGAATTTTTTATGTCATATTAATGATTTTTGCCATACACTTTATATAAGTGTATAAATAATGTTTACAGAATGATAGAATATTTTGTAATGTCATATTTAGGTCAGTACTCCCCAAAAGCATCTTCAGAGCAATGTGAAAAGGGCTGTTACTATATCAGCTCTTCACTTGCACATGTAAATCTACCTTCCAGGTGAGTTTTTGGGACCCTGATGGGCTGCTGCTGCATTCAATTTCATTCTCAGTCTCAATGTACCTTAATTTTAATTGGGAATAGTAAATTATCATGATAATTTGAGATATTCTCAGGTACAGATTTACAAATAGCAGGAGGTGATCAACATTGTTTGTTAGTCACTGCTGGAAAGAGGCCTGGGAAGATGGTGGTGTGAGGAAACCTGAAGAAAAGCAAATTATATGCTGCACGTGGATTAAAAATGTGAAAGCAAGGAAAACAACTTCTAAAAGCATGTGCTTTTTCCAAGGAAAGTAAATGCAACAGAGACACACAAAGTAGGGAGGAAAATAACAAGCATAAGCTTGTCCACATCCTCAACTACTTACCAGTGCTTTTTCTAATGGCTTCCTCCATAATTTTTTCTTCCACCAGTGGTTATTTCAGTGATTATAATGCCTAAATCCAAAGGTATTATTCTGTCTTAAGTGAGGAAAAAAATGTCTTTGTCCCAGGTGTTTCTGATCTTTTCTTCACTCTAGATTTATAGCATTTTAAATAATTTTTACCCTTATCCAGAGTTTATGAGCTTGGTATGAAAAAGAAGGGCTCAATACCCCATCATTAATGACATCAAGCGTGTTATTCCACTCTCTACCTAAATGGTTTCTATCTCCACCTGTTCCTCCTATTTTACTTTTTATTTCTACTACTAGACTAGAAGGAGAGTTAAACCTTTCAGCATTCTCCATTGACTTTTGAATAATAGTTATGTTGGGTTTGTTTGTCATTTTACAGTTGTGCACAACCTGTACTGTTTTCATGGAAATTTTTTTCCACCTCTTTTCACCCCTCCCCTATATCACCCAGCATTCACTATCCACATGCTTCTCACATGCCGAAAATGAGAAGTCTGCCGTGATGTCTGCAAAATTGTGGGCTGCTGGTTTCCTTCTTCCAATAATTTTCTAATGAATGGAGGCATAGGTGCTGCAAAAGCTTTGCTTGACTCTAGTTGCTGTTGTGAGTCTCTTAGACCAGTCAGGATCTCCATAATGGTTTGCTATTCTCATTATCTCCTGAGATAATCCACATTTAGCCTTTATCTTCTGGAAGCAATTTTGTCGAGACTATCAATGCCTTTTTCAAAGTCGATAAAGTTAATGATGATGGGTGCACAATTCTCCTCCAAAACCTTCTTGTTTTGCTTTTAGCTACTTGACTGTCTCTGATTTCACCCACGATAAAATTATCCCCTAACCAAGTTTTGTCTGATGTTGACAGTAAGTCTATGCTGCACCGATGGGCACGATCTGTCAGATCACAGTAATTTGGCAGTTTGACAATTAAAGCCATTTTCCAGTTGTTTGTTGCTTTCTTGCCTCTCTGGGTTCACTTTCACTTGTCTAAGAGCCCCACAGTTGTTTTCTACATGCTATTTTGCCAGCCCCTAAATGGTTTCTGCTGCAGCCTCTGCTTTCCTAAGTGTGAAGACACTCTTGTAAATACTTTCTCTATCTTGGTAGCTCTTTATTTTGGCATATATCACAGATAATTCTTCACTGGCAGTTTTCCTCCCCCTCCATAACATTTTTTTAATGTCATCTTCTGTCTATTAATTTTTGATATTTTATTTATTTGGATCGGATTTTTGGTTGTTTGCTTAGTTGGCTGTTGGGGTTTTTTGTTTATTTGGGTTTTTTTACTCAGTTAATTTTACTTGTAGCTCAGAGAGATCTCTCTCATCTCAGTGTTGCTGTGAAGAAGACACAGTGGGCAACAAGGCAGTCCCAACAAGATACTCTCTACTGTAACATCTTCCTAGGCTAGATGGACTTCATTCTGCTGAACTAAGCGCAACAAGGCAGTCCCAACAAGATACTCCCTACTGTAACATCTTCCTAGACTAAATGGACTTCATTCTGCTGAACTAAGACAGAAGAGGCAATAATCTAGAGGGGAAAGGCAAAGAAGGAAATCATAGAATCACAGAGTGGTTTGGGTTGGAAGAGACCTTAAAGATCATCCAGTTCCACCCTCTGCCATGGGCAGAGACACCTTCCTCTAGACCAGGTTGCTCCAAGCCCTATCCAACCTGGCCTAGAACATTTACAGGGATGAGACACTCACAGCTTCTCTGGGCAACCTATGCCAGTGCCTCACCATTTAAATTTTCTGCTTTTTGCATTAGTTCTTATTTGATTAACACAAAAAAGAGAGAGAAATGGGGGAAAGATTTCCTGAATATAGGGGTAAATACTCTCAGTGCAGTATTTTGTTCTTACATCAAAATCACAGGAAAATATTTCTGCCCTTTGTCACTGGATGTTTTGTTTTATTAACATTTGCTTTACCCTAGAATTCACACAAGGAGGAGTTATACTCCCTTTATGTGGGAAAACATTCTCCATCCCAAAAGACATCCACACTGCCCAGGAGGCTGCTGAGAGCTTTGATTTTCTCCTTCTCCCTCTGCTTCCTGGCAGCAGTTGTGACTCTCTCCTCTGGGTGTCTATACTGCAGCACCGTTGATTTTCCCATTAATCTGAGATTTAGGCAAGTAGTTACAGTCTTTCTCTCCAGGGTCAATGGTATAGATTCTTTCTGTGTGATTTTTATTGATGTAAATAAACACTTGTAAGTAGGACCCACATTTATGTATTCCCTGACTATAAACTAGAGGCCAGATCTTATCTCATTTTGTGAATTTAGCACATGCCTGATGCTTCAAATGGTCAAAACCCACTCATAATAATCAAGATGGAATTTTCTTTCTGTTTTAAACTTCTACTAAAATTTCCTTAATTGCTGTTCTGGGGATCTGTGAATGCAAATGGGCAGTTAGACATTTTAATGCTTATTAGCACACTCTGGTTTACTAATGTCATGCAAATTGTTAACCCTGCATGGGAAGATTAGACAAATAGTAGCAGATGCATTTTTATATGCTGTGTTATGTGCTTGATTTTTTGAAAAACAAATATCCCTAGTGGGAGAACTGCAATATTTGAAATTCCATTTTCATTCTTTTTTGAATAATTGGGGAGAAAATGTTTTGGTACATCATTCACAGTAACTCTGCCAGGGATGATTTAGGATTACTGTCAGTCAGAAATACAGGGTAGTTTGAATGCAGAAACTCGATAGAATCCTATTGTAAAATATGACCAGATTATATTTATTCTGAGATGAAAAGTGAAAAGGGAAAGAAAAGCATCTAAAAAATGCTTGGCATTGTAGGGAGAGTGATTTCAGAAACAGTAGTCATGGGAATGGCATAGAAATCTGTGCAGAAAAGTTTAAATAAGAGAAGGGGTGGTGGCATTACAGCACAGAATATCCTGCTCCTGTGGAAGGCATTGTCACTTATTATTGTGTTAATTTTAAAAACAAGCTCTTTGTCCTGTCATATTTTGATCTCATATTAACAAGGTGACTTAGCTCCTGAGGAATTTCAAAGTTAATTGTAAACTTAGGTTTCAAAGCTATAGATAGAGACATATAGACACAAAGCCATTTCAACATCACTTTTCCGACTGCTGAAGCACATATTCAGAGGAAATTTCAGTAGCTTCATAAAAATGCTGGTGGAAATAGTTCAAAGCAAGCAAAAATACAATTTTTCTTCTGAAAAACATGTAAAATGCTGGTATCTAGGCAGATACCTCTTTTGTTTAAAGTCAGACAAAAAAGGTACTGACAGTAAGTCCTTCAAATACTTGAATCTCTGGCTTGAGATGGCTGATCTGCAAGCAGAGAAGGAGCTGCTTGTTTGTCCTTTGACTCAAGGGCTTTATGCTGCAAGTGATGAGGGCTTAAATGTGACTGAGGATGAGATTTTGTCCAAAGTAGGTCAAGGGAAGAAAATCTTTACTGTTTGCCCACAGCCTATCTCATCTCTGGAATAGGGGAGACCAATGAGAACCACCAGCTTGTGGCCCAACAAACACAATTATTGTGCACTGTGTCTTCATTTGGATGCCACGCTCAGTTAATATCCAGATCTCCACCATACTTCTTTATTGCTTAGGCTGAAGGAGAAAGTAATTAAACTTAATAGGTATTGCCCTTGCTTTAAGGCCACTATACATTTTAAGCTGCCAGCAAAAGTAATTAATACTAATAGAAGTCATGAGTCCTAAACAAAGACATTTGTATGGCAAGTAATCTACAACAGGTACTTTTGGGAATAAAATATTTGTGTTCTTACACATCCTTACAACAATAAACTTGCTGCTTCATGGGGTTCATTATTTCTTTCTCAAATTTGTAGTGAATTTCCTTTTTTTGGTGTGTGTCTTTGAATGCCTATTTTCCCCCAGGGTTTCTTAAGAAAACCTATATGTTCACTATAATTGTTTTTCAAAAAATGTTAACATGTTTTCATTGAAATGCAAGCAAGAATTTAAAATACATATTTCTGTGTTGTGAGTTCTAATAATGCTGGGCAAGCATTGGGTATAGCTAATTGGCCATATGGCTCTTTGATATCCACAGAGTGGGGAGATTTGTGTTATCATTAGAAATATGATGATGTCAACATCTTAATGCAGCATCAATATCAGCTCAGCAAAGACATCTGTACAGCTAGATGAACTCCTCAAAAATCTGTCAGTACATGTTCAGATGTGGCTATATGATCTTTGACTCGTGATAGACAAGGTTTTGCTTAGAATTAGTGTCATGTTTTCTCATCATAAATCATCTTCTACTTACCTGCCAGTCAGGCTTGGCTTGGTTGGCTGCTGCATGGGAACAGATCAATTTCTGCATAGAAGGAAGACAGAAATTGCTTCTAATTGTTTTCTGGGGGAGCCATTAGATCATCCACGTGAATCCTAAGCCTGTACAACCTTGGTGTATTTCCATGAATAACCCGTTTCAATACTTTAATGACCCAATTATTTTAGCTCTTGAAAAAAATGAACAAGTAACTTCAACTCTTGCCAACTTCCCAAGGACAAAAAGCCAAGTACTGCATGTATTCTCTCTACTGTCAGAATAATGGCAGAATACCAGTCTGCTGGGTGCAGAACTCCCTCCAGAGCTTCACTTGCTCATGCTGAGCAGAAGAGAATCAGCACACTGTCAAGTTGTGCAGTGAAAGGAGAGAAAAACTCTTCTCTGAAGCTCAAAAGCTTAAAAACATTAAGTGGCAAAAAGTGAAACACCAGCCTTTGGGTTACAAATTTTAATCAGTGCCAGGAAGCTGTAGGTTTTCTTTCAAGGCTGAGTTTGTCCAACTTCCAACACTAAATTGTCATTATACCTTTTCCTTAATGTCAAATGTTCCCTAATACCAAACATCTCTGTGTGTGAATGTGTTTGCTACTACTGTGTGCTGCCCTCAGGCCAACTCAATGATCTCAGCTCAATGAGCTTTCCACATAAATTAAGTGATTTATTTTTCTGCCACTGGGTAAATTCTGAGTTCTTCTTGTAGGCTCTGGGTCCTTCTTCTTGTCTCTAGGCTGGATGGGGCTCTGAGCTACCTGGTCTTGAGGAACATGTCCCGTCCCTGGCAGGGGGATTGGAATCAGATTATCTTTAAGGTCCCTTCCAACTCAAACCATTCTGTGGTTCTATGATCTATGCATACTTTCATGTTCTTCCTGAAGTGTGAACCCAGACCTCAAACACATTTAACAGCAGTTTTGCTAATGCTGCTTTAGGAGGCAATATTACCAGCATGTGATGCTTCCTGTTCATTGAGGTTTTTGGAGAACTGGGTAAGGACAGTCAGCCCCCACTGGAAAATACTTAGTGATAAGTTCCCTTAATGTTATTTCTGTTATCATTGTACAGATATTGACCAAAAAAACCATTAAAAATTACTAGATATCAAGGTTACTGAAGGAAGACAAAGATCTATTGATTTCCTGCTTTACAAATATGCTATTTATCCTATTTAGCAGCTGCAGTTTTGCTGCAATATCTCTTGTAAGGGCAATTATCAAACTGGTGGAATTAGTTATGTGACCAGGAAAATCCTTTGTAGATGTGCATGAGGAAAGGGAAGGGAGGGAGGGAACAGTTCCACAGCTGCTGAGGAGCATCTCTTCCTTTTGGCTGTGTGGAACTGATTTCTCCGTGGTGGCTCCATTGTCTCCCTTTGATGTCAGAGTGTCTGATTTGGAGCTATTACTCTGAAAGCCCCTACTTGTAGGTGTGCAACAGTGTCCTCATTCACCACAGACTTGTAAGTGGGTGTGTGTACATACATACATGTGTACCCTCACTGTTTATGTAAACAAAGAACATGACTTTCAAGAAATACCTTTCCAAGCAGGACAAGATGTCATCTTTGTTTTCTTCTTTTCATTTGAGAGTGCCACAGTGGAGCCTGTTCTTGTTTTTGTCTTCCATCTCTTTTTTTCCCACTGAAGATCAGTTTAGGATTGTCTTTGCAGTATGTACATACATACATGTGTACCCTCACTGTTTATGTAAACAAAGAACATGACTTTCAAGAAATACCTTTCCAAGCAGGACAAGATGTCATCTTTGTTTTCTTCTTTTCATTTGAGAGTGCCACAGTGGAGCCTGTTCTTGTTTTTGTCTTCCATCTCTTTTTTTCCCACTGAAGATCAGTTTAGGATTGTCTTTGCAGTATAGTTTCCTTCCTTCCTTCTTACTTCCTTTCCTCCCACACTTCCTTCCTTCCTTCCTTCCTTCCTCCCACACTTCCTTCCTTCCTTCCTTCCTTGCTTCCTTCCTTCCTTTCTTCCTTCCTTGCTTCCTTCCTTCCTTCCTTCCTTCCTTCCTTCCTTCCTGATGATGAACTCCTATACCATTAGTTTTGTCTTTTGAACACTGAAATAGGCATGATAAAGATTTACTATTACTTGTTTCTTGGTTTTGTTTGTATTGGCCAAGCAGATGGAATCAAAACAGCCCCTCTAACATCACAATTCAATGAAATACGTAAAGGAAACTCACAGAAGCTGCTCTAAGCACAGTCCTATGTAAAGCTTTCTAGATCTGTTCCCAGAGATTTCAAAGCAATTGGGATGGAAAGGACCTTGAATTACTGGCTGCTGGGATATACAGCAGCTTCAAACCAATGGAAGGTCTTGGACATGATTTTGATTTGTTCAGGAGGCAAAAGGTCTCAAGGGAAAGTGACTGGAACATGAAGCTTGTTCTGCTGGCAGGGTCCCACCAGCTCTGCCTTCTGCCTCCATGTCTGCCAACCCCATCTCCAGCTTGGGGGCAATCTGCCTCTCCATTTCTGTCTTACAATTTGTTTTCTCCTTAGGTGAAAATGTCTCTCAAGTTCCTTTTCATTTTTAAAGACTTGTCTCTTTATTAAGTTGCTAATTAGCTTTAATAATTCAGACCTTTGTTCTGTCTCTGCTCCTGATGTCTGACAGGTTGTTTCATTGCCTTTTCTTCACTTTCATCCTCTTCTGGGGTCTTCATGTCTCTGCCCTCCCTCCTTGACTTTTCCTCATAGCTTAAGAAATTTGACCCTGCTTTTAATATCTCTGCTGGCATTTCACTTAATGATCCTATTACACATTCTTGAAGCCCTTTTCACTCAAGATTCTCAGGGCTCTACCAGTATCAATTAATTTCCAAACACCTCCATTTTGTCATGCAGATTTTACACATGGATAAACTGGGGCATAGAAGAGTCAGACAGTGCTCAGCATCACAGACAAAAGTAGCACAGCTTGAAAAGTGGCTTGATCTCCACTGCTGCCAAGCATCTCTGACTCCTGCAGGTTTCATTTGTGGCTCTAAGTGGTAAAATTCAAGCCAGGGTAGATTTAATACTTGTGCACTGATCCCTTTCCTATGTGTTGATGGGAAGGAAGGATCTCTGTTGTTCTGTGCACTTATAATATGCATAGCTGAAGTTAGCAAACTATTAAACTGAGCTCAAAGATGAGCTACAGAGTGCAGGGTAATATTTAAGCTCCTCAGACAAATATCAGTGTCCCAAGCATCCAGTGATATAAGCATTTAAACATCAGGAAAGCCACTTTTATCATATCATTTTGGTCTCTTGTGCTTTATCTTATTCAAAATACCTTGAACAGATTTATCACAACAGAACTGAAATTTACTACTTCAGTACCAAATCCTTTAATGGCTTTTTCATGTGACCAGCACTGCAGAGGTCTTGTTTTGATATTCAACAAGAAGGACACATAAACATAAATGTCTTGCTCCTGACTCTTACTTATTCATTTAAATTGAATTAATGAGTTTCCATGTCAATACAAATTAGATAAATAGCTGGAAGAACTTGTTAGCCTGTTTCTGGTGGTTTGGGCTTTTTAGTTTACTAGACTTGATTATGCATTTGTTGACAAAGGGAAGGGAAATAAAAAAATCCATCACAATTGTGCACATTTGGCTGCAAGGCTTGAAAGGGCAATGTGGAAATCAGATGATAAAGTAGTGAAGCAGATATATTAAAAAATGGCAAGGAAACAAAATTCCTGCTTTTAAACTGCCAGGAAAGTGTTTATGCACTTGCTCTATGTATGCCATCAAATTCCACAGCAAAAGAATCTTCATCTCCTAAAATGTCCAGCTGATATCTGGAGATGATATACAGAATTCTCCTTGAATCTGTGCTAGACCAAGCATGACAGAATAGTGCAGGTTGTTAGTGGGAAGAGGCTTGAATAGAGTTTGGAGCTATTCCCTCTCTCCCTCCTTGCTTGAAGGCAATTACAACACTCATGATGGTTAATTGTAGTAGGTCAGGGGCACTAAGAAGTCTCATGTTGGAGTGATGTTGCAGAGCAAGAGGTGAGCAGGGAACAGGCATACAGCTGGGGATTCCGGATGCTGGTGAGAAGAAAGACAGACAGTTTTTCCTTCTCAGTTAACAGCAGAAAAATATGGCCAGCCCACTTTATTCTCACACTTTCAGATAACTACTTATTTGCAAACAGTCAGCAACTGCCTGTTAAAAACTAATATGCAGCAAACCTTGTCCCAGTGTGGCACTTGGATAATGAGCTCATTCACCAGAGGTTTCGTGTTGTGGTCAGGAAAAACGCTCCTCAATTAGAACTTATCTGCAGGAGGAGAAGGAAGTTCATGAAAATTAATCTGTCTCTCTGATCGTTACCTTTTCTGACCATTTATAGTGCATGACACTCTCCTACTGATGGCAGATTTTTCTCCTGACCTTTCTCCAGCTCCTTCTGTGGAACTTCTCCCCATGTTTCAAAGCTTGTTTTCAAGGTCTAACAAGGAGGGTGGTAGGATCTGAGCCAAACTGTCTGCTTGGAATCAGTCAATGGAAAAGACTTGTGCCCATTCATGCATATTTGATACACCACTTCTAAAAATAAAAGGACTTTTTTTTTTAATCAAAGAACAATGCATTTTCCAGTTGAAGTCAGAAATAAATCACATGGCACTGCTATGCTGAGCTATCTTCATACACCTTTGACTGCAGGTTATGTTTCCTAAGCTCTACCTATGGAAAAGGAGGGTAAATGTTGATTTTCAGCTTGTTGTGGCTTTTTGTTTTAAGGATACCTTAGAATGTTGGAGTATCCTAAAGGGAATGACAGGTTTTGCAAGTCCTATAAGATAAAGTTGAAGGACTCAACAGAGCCTTGGAAAAGAAACATAAAATTTCTATAATAAATATAACATTTCACATTATTCTGAAGCAGAGCAAGGGCCTCCCCTACAAGACCAGGTTTTCTTCCCCAGGCTGCTCTAAGTTTTTGTCTCTGAGAGCTTTAGGCAGTGACAGGGGCTCCTCTGCACCGTTCCAGGCAGATGCCTTCATGTCTGCAGGTCGTCGTGCTGCCCCAGCACAGCTCGCTGCCGAGCTACGGGAGATGCAATAATTAAAAGAATTTATCTCCTTTTCCCAGGATCTTGCCTACTACAGCAGAAAAACATTCCTAATAAAATAATCTAAATCAAATGGGAAGGAAAGGGAAAGCTGTATGTGCTTGGCGTTGCTCCGCAGAGTTTGCCATTTTTATGGGTGAACGTGAGCTTTGCTAGTTTGAACATCAGAAGCTCAGACAGAAACTCTGGGTTAAAATGAATTCATAAAGCAACCTGCACTAGGGGCTGACTCCAGCATTTCCACCATGTAGGGCACTGTGTCACTGTGTTTTTCCTCTCTCTTCATGTTTGGGTGCCCTTTTATTTTTCTTGTAATTGTTGGGAGAGGTTTTCTCTCTATTTTCCCCCAATTCATAGAGATCTTGTAATCTATCTCAGGCCACATAAAGGCACTCTTTCATGCTTGCCATCCCCATAATGATGGTTTCTGTTATGCAGGAGCTACATTCTATCTGTTATTCTACCCTTCGTGGAAGGATTGATGCTGTTCATTTTTCTGTCACACACCACTGTAAGGAAAAGCAATGGAAACGTTTCCTTCCTCAGACATGGCTCCTGCTTTCTTAATAAGAGAGCAATAGATGCAATGTCTTCCATACATTAAGAGAAAGGGAAGAGAAAGCCAGGCAGCATCCTTTCCTCCATCTGTTAGTGTACCTACTAGTCCTGACTTCCCTTCCTGGGCATAAAGGGCTGAGCAATGCCTTTGTGTGCACAAACACTAAATGCAGATAATTCTGTTAACTGTAGTGCTTTTTTTGCCTTTTTAAATTATTTTTTTTAGCCATTTGGCATGTTTTGCCTCTGCCCTTGGTTATTCTGTTCTAGTTTTGTATAGGCTAAGGAAAAAAAGGATCAGTTTATAGTGGCTGGCTGGAGGAGCAGCACTGAGAGAGTGTGATCCTGGAATGACTGGTGTGCAGTTTAGAAGGTTGCTAGAGAGGGCTGTAAATTATGTCATGTGTGGTTCATCAATTATATAGATAAAACTGTGAAGGAGAGTGGTTTGTCAGAAAAGATAAGAAAAGAGGGGCTGAACCTAGATATATATTCTGTGCTGATAATCTGGTCGTTTTTAGAAGTGAGAGGAGTCACTTGTAGAAGCCACTTAATAAATTTAATGACTATTGGAAGGGACAGGATAAAAAAGAGCAAGGATAAAATGTTAAGTGTGCTTGCAATTGCAAAATCAGTGCCACTTTCCTTTAAGTTTGCTAATGACTGTAGGTGTTGTCTGGAAATAAAGCAGAGGTTGAAGAGGACATGGTTCTCCATCTCCAACCAAAGGGGAAGAGGTTCTATTTTGGTGCTAGATTTGGGCTGGGCTTGGGGTGTCACTCAAGAGCTCCCAGGCTCATCAGGTGTTGTCTTAGGTGATTAGACTAAAGATGTGGTAAGGTCAAACATTCCCCTTCCAGGGTTATGTGTGTTTCCAGATATGAAACAGCACAAGAAAAAATGTGGGCATTTTTATCATTTCTCCTCTGTTCCAAATGGAAGCAAGAAGGAAGAAGAGGAGAGCAATTTGCACATCCAAAAAACCCCACAGAAACCTTTTTAGGTGTCAAAATGATCTTGGGCTAGATTTATTCACATTTCTCCTCCTCCTCTACCCAGATGTTCATATTACCCTGTGCCCCTTCGCAGTGGGGAGGTGTGGGGCAGAACCCTCAATCCTCAAAAGCAGCAGCAAAGAGAGGGAGAAACTAACCCCTCCTCCTACCTGTTGTCCCACTGGCACTTTTCTAGAGCAGAAGACAGAATGAATTCCCATGTGTCAATGACAGAAAGTTCTCTGAGCTGTATTAGCGAAGGGCTCTAGGCTGCGAAGAGGTGACAAATTTATATAAAACCTAATTTTGCTAATACCTTTGAGAGTGATTCTTTCAGTGGCCTAAACCCCTCATTCATGACACAGTGCTAGTCTTCTGCCACTGAGTTACTTTGTGGATTTTGGTGAGGAGAAGGTTCTTCAGGAAAAGATTAAAGGGGACATTGCCTCCAAAAAAAAATTTTAAAAAATTGGGGAATTGGGAGAAGGAAAAGGGGAAAGCTGAAATGTGCAGTTGTCTCTTAGGTTTTAATAGGTTGCCTGCCCCCTTTAATGGTCCCATTTCTGTGGGTAATAAACTGTATTGCACAAAGCCCATGGATGGGATTGATGGGGTGTTTCACCAAGGCCCTTAGCATTAAAATAGAACAACCTCCTTCCAAAACCAGCCTAGTAATAGACATTATCAATGCACACTATTTTTTGGCTTTATGTGCCAAAAGATGACAATATTCAAACACACAAAATTTTCCAGAGTGTAAAATAGAGGTTGCCACTGCACTTTGACCACTGCCACCTCTGCTCTGTCCTGGAGAGAGGACACTGCCATCATCCAGGGCTCAATTACATCATTGTCACCAGGGTTCTCACTGAGGCCATCCAACATGCAAAGCCTTACCAGCTTGCAAGTCTAGGGGAAGAATTCCATGGGCAGGTTTTCATTAACAGCAAACATATTTGAGAAAATTCACTTCTGCTACAAATCTGCATGACTCTGTTGAAATTATATCAAGTTACTTCCTCAGTCAATTTGGGCTATTATTTGATTTTATAAATTGTATCAAGACAGTATTTTGGTTTAAATTAAACCCGAGCATTTCCCTCTCTGTACCTTATTGCTGACAGAAGACTCTCACACAGCAAAGTTTACCTTTCATTTGTTCCTGTGTAATAACCCATTAGGTCTGCTGAGAAATACCATGTTTCTTATGCAATGTCAACACCTACTTCCATTTACTCTTTCTCTTCAGAAAACACAGCATGAATCCCAGATGCTGCAGCATGCTGGTGTCCTTGACCCATTGGAGTGCTAAGAGAAAGTAATTAAAGGGAACAAATTGATGAGTATTTGAGGTGGATAAAATGTACAGCTTTTTGTTTCTTTGTCCCTGTTGCAGTGGTGGAGTTCACTAGGCAAAGAGAGGTTGAAGGGTTTCCAGCTGGGTCACAGACTCTGTATTGGTATTTCCTGAAGGCCAGAAGTCAGAATATGTTCAGGAATGCTTAATTCTATTTTTTAAATTTATGTTTTATAGTTTGGATCAAACAGACCTCTGAGATTTACTTTGTTATTAAATAATTTTCTCTGTTGGGTGAGAAAATAGGCAAGGTTCAACATTTTTATCTAGGATGTTTACCAACAGAATCTGCCAGCAATTTGTTTTCATCTCTAACTCCTATCATCAGATAAAAATCCACAGTATTTTTTTGAGGAATGTATCAATGTCATGAGATGCATTTCAGATACTTGAATAATTCAGGCACTGATGCATGCTACAGCTCATATTTCCCTGATATAGTAACACAGACGTTATGCTGATAGTTTTAAATTATTTATTCCCATGTGTTGATAAAACAATGATTCTGAAAGGCTCTTCCAGTCTCCTTTAGTGAAATCTTGACTACTCTCCCAAGTTTTCAGAGCAATCATCTGCAAATGAATCCAATGCAAACACATGGGTTTGGGGTTTCTTTAAAGATATACTCTTGCTTGAAGGGTTTCTTAACCAGTAAGACTAATGATTGGTGCAAGATAACTTTCAAATTAGAATTAATGTTTCTGGTAGGTATTTTGCTATCTTCCTATATTTTATTTTTGGCAAATAAAGAAATAGAGCAGGGGCTTAACATCAACCAGCTCTTTTGAACTTTGAAATTGCTGTGTGTATTCACACTGTATGAGATCTGGGGAATCTTATTGGATCCAGAACACATTAAATCCCCTGACATCTCTCCCATCACGAGGGTTAGTCAAAACAACTGCAAAAGGACTAATAAATTCCTTCTATAGTAAGTTCCTTTCTTTCACATGCTGTATTGGATTTATGCTCCTCAGATTTCTTTCTTATACCAGGGTCCTTTAGGCTACTGTTATTCTGGCTTGATGGGTGCTCAACTGAATGGGCAGCTCAGAGTGGAGGGATGTGGGTCAGCTGCTGCCAGGAGGTCATCAGGAAGGTATGAGCCTCCTTGATAAAAGGAGATTTGCAAAAGTGGGAGGGTATGAGAGATCTCAGGGGCTTGTAGAAGTTGATAAGTGAGGGAAAAGGTTAGTTGTGACTTTGTCTTAGGTTGGAGTGGTTTGTTAGAGAACTACATTGTGCCATGCTGGGATGCTTGGGAAGTGGAGCAGAGGGAGCAATTTCTGGAGGCAAAGGAGTTGAGTCCTCAGGATTTTTATATAGTGAGAGGCTACATAATCAAATAACTCTTGAGAACTGCCAAATACCAGGTAACAGTGAACAAAAATAGTAGGTCAGAGATGAGGGAAACCAAGGGTTGGGGTTACAGCTGGGAAGCTTCCCACTTCATCTGGAGGTTATGGGTGGAGCAGATGATGCTTTGTGAATTCATCTCTGTCTTGCTATGGTGGTGGCAGGAGCAATGTGGACAGGCTTCGTTCATGGCTATATCTTGCATGTCCCTCTCCCATGAAGGACTTCACCTGGCACATGCAGCTCCAGGCGAAGATGTGATAGTGCTGAGGAGCCAGCTGGACCTTGCTCCTGCTGCAAACATGAACTGAGTTTTCTAGTCTCGTTCTTGGCTTTGGAGATGGCTCATGAACAGTTGACTCTATGCAGAACACTCCTTCTTGCATGTTGGAGATCTCTTATTACAACTCCCTAACTCTGCAGAAATGTAGCACTTCTGACCCTGACCTGTCTCCAGAAATGTAGCACTTCTGACCCTGACCCTGACATGTGCCGAGAGGGTCTGGGGGCTGGGTGAGAACTGAGATAATAAGTGATTTGCCAGAGGAGATAATAGAGGAAGGATGGAGACTCTCAATTGGAAATATTTTGGGTAG
Organism: Acanthisitta chloris; assembly: GCF_000695815.1. Lineage (NCBI taxonomy): Eukaryota > Metazoa > Chordata > Aves > Passeriformes > Acanthisittidae > Acanthisitta > Acanthisitta chloris. The sequence continues at coordinate 60,011 of NW_008652339.1, read as the reverse complement.
TGAATAAATATTACTGATCTGTCTGTTGTAAAATTGCTTTTCTGCTATCAAGAAGACTAACTACAGCCACAGAGGAGAGAACTGTTCTGGCTGACTGATAGGTATCCAACCTGACATAATGCTAATCACAGGGGGGTTAAGCTTTGGTGCATAAACTAAAGCAGTTGGTGTGTAGGCACTTGAATAAATGACACTCAGCTACCCTACTTAGGTTAACTTACCAGGTGTTTGAGGAGAGTGACCTGTGCAACTTGCTCCAAAGTCACTCCCTAAGTCAGCCAGACAATTCAGAGTAGACCCCAGGAGCCTTCTCCCCTTGGCCCAACAATGTCACCTCCACCCTGCTTGGGACTTGTTCTAAATTAAGTGTTAGAAATTTTATATTTATAATGTACCATTTCTGGTTTTAATATGATTTAAAGGCTGAAATGTATTTTCTACTGAAGACTGGGGTTGAAAAGTCCCTTGAGCACTGAAGCAGTTAACTTTCAACAAAATGTATGTCCTGAAGAAGTACCAAATTGCGTCAATTTAATTCCCAGGTCACTGGATTTCTCCTGGTTCAACCAAAGTAGCACAGAGTGTGTTTTTAGAATTTTCTGTAGTTCATTTGTTCATTAGTTTATTTTGAATTTGAGCCCACAAGAATCCCTGTGGAATGTGAACTTGGATTGCACTGTATTTTATATTGAAATTCTGTTCTTTTTAGGACAGGTAAAATGAAGCTGTTAATCACGTACCTTAGGACACATCAGTAAATGTAATATTTAATATGCACATCTTCCTATTCAATTACATTGAAAATTATGTGTACTTAAAGACCCTCATAAAACTGGTGGAGGAGAGAGGGGTTTTTTATGCCAGCAGGACATAGTAGGACATAAATACTTTGAAGTGAAATCCAGAACAGACTACAGATGTAGCGCAATGGGCTTATTTCCCTGGAGGACCAGTGGCCATTAACCCAAATTGCAGAGTTTGTTCTGTACTCCCCAGAGCTGTTATATTAATGCACCTTTTGGGTTACCCCCTCAGGTACTCACGGTGCTGGCTGGGAGGTGCAGAACTTGTCCTTCAGCTGCTTAATACTGTTTAAACAGTTGCTTCAGGCAAAGCACATTAAAGAAGTGCTCATCTAGGACAAGAGGTAATGGCTTCACACTGACAGAGAGCAGGTTCAGGTAGAAGGAAGAAATTATTTACTGTGAAGGTGGTGAGGCACTGGCACAGGTTGCCAGAGAACCTCTGGCTGCTCCATCCCTGGAAGTGTTGAAGGCCAGGTTGGATGGGGCTTGGAGCAATTTGGTCTAGTGGAAGTTGTCCTGGCCTATGGCAGGTAGACTGGAATGAGGTGATTGTTCATGTCCTTTTCAATCCAAACTGTTCTGTGATTCTGTCTATAAATCAACATCACACATACAGACACATATTTATTTATCTTATCTTTCTTTCAACCAGGCTTCATCTTTCCAAGCCATCATCAGAGTGGACCAGGGATAGTGAATGATGTGCATTTCAGAAACATGTATAAATGGACATTTGAAAGCCAGATGGGATTTTTATCTCCTCCTCACACTTGATACTTTAATTTTTATCCCTCTTGCACAGTAACAGAAATATTAGAGATAGATATTACACCCACTCATCATGACCTGGTGTAACCTGTCTGGATATATCCCCCACAGCTATAGGAAATGTATGGATGTAAGGAACCAAAAACCTGCCTGGACTGTGTTTATTTCCAGTGGGCAGTGATGCATTTCAGCCAGCCATAATAGGGGTCTGGACCCCAAGGTGGGATCTCATTGCTACTTGCCCTGTCAATAGGAAACTTAGGGAGTTCTAACTCAAATAATTCTGTCTTTATTTTCCTAACAAATATTGAAATATAACTGCAGGTTTTTGAAAGGAAAGCATCTTGTGTTAATGTTAAAGGAGAAAGCCTTTAATTTATGCTACATCATTTTGTAAAAGTCTGAAGTCAAGATTTTAGACATTTTTTTAGCAATGAAAGCTTGTAAAGATGTGCTGCTTTCTCTATTTTTTTCCCTTTCTTTTTAAATCCCTAACGCTGAAATGTTAAGTAAATGAATTATTAAGTTTCCATGTTAGGACTGTGTCTATGAGTTTTGTGGCATTTTAGCAGTAAATCAGTAAATTGACCTGGGGCTTCACAGGTGTTGCTTGATGGAACAAGTGACCAAAGGATCTAACAGCTGGATCTTCACAAGTTTTACAGGATGTTCTTGTGGCCAAGGACAGACCTTCTAAAAATAGGAAGGATGGTTGTAAATGAGGTCACAAAGACAAAGAGAGAATCATAGCCCTAACGTGTTAGAATTCCTTCTCTCTGTCTAGTCTATATAAGGTTTTGGATGTGTATTTAGGATAAAGCTTTGCGCATGTGTATCTCAAAATTAACTATTTTTCTGATTTTAAAGATATTTGAGAGTACCCAGGAAGCAGTGAAACCCATGAGATGGCTTCAGTGTGGATTAAATCCTACAGACCCCAAGGTAGTGCTGGAGTTTATGAAAGGATGACTCAAAAGGAAAGGTCTTGGATTAGGATTTGTAGACTAAATTTCTAGCTCAGCCACACACTACATGTCTGGTCAGATTGTTCTCTTTTTGCTAAAATAGTATGAATGTTTCCATTTTTTTGGGGTGGCATTAAGGGAACAAAATTCAGTAACTGGTAATGCAAACTGTCCAGCTATATTTGTGCAGATGGAAAAGTTATCACCTGCTGTTTGTCTTTAATTGCATCATGTGTAAAGAAAAGGAGTATTTGAATGACATCCTAAACAGGAAAATGATGACATTGCTTGTTTTTCTGCTTCTCCTTTAACGTTTTGAACTTACATATATAGAAAAAACCAAATAGAACTATGCAATATCTGTTATTCTTTCAAAAGTACACTTTGTTTGGCAGGTATGTATAAAGACTTTAATTTTGTGGAAGGTGTAATGTCTACTTTCTCTGCCTGGGTTGGCTGATGCTCTACTCCTAGCTGTATCTCACTCAAGTGGCTGTGATGAGGGAAGGAGAAAGCTTTGTACTGGGGATAAAACCACTTCCCTGGGTAGCTCCCTGTTTTTAGTACTCAAGGTTTTTTTTCCACGAGCCTCTGATTATTCAGGGTTACTCTTAGCCCTTAAGTAACTCTTTGCATTTGTTCTACTCTGCTACCTTATTTTTCATATGCTAGTGAAACTTGGGTTGTTTGTTACAGTTCCCTAATCAAACTTTAAAACATCTGTGAGTTTAATGAGTAGTACTGCCAATCTTAACTATTCAGTATGGCTGGATGATGAAAACATTTAATTTTCTCAGTAAGATATATACAAATCAAAGCTTCACTTTAGCATGGCACAATTAAATCCAAGTGTTCTATAGTTTTCCCAGACAACAATAAACCTCTTTTAGTTTTTGAAAGTACATCTTCAACTGAGAATGTTGAGGCAACCAAAAGCTAATCAGTCCAGGAACTGGCTTTAAAATTCATGATCAGCCTTCTACACAGAGCTGTTCACTATGGCAGGTGATCAGAAGAGGAAGGTTTAACACAAGTGGAGAATCTGGTCGTTGTGGCCATATTTCTATTTCTTTTGTGCCATTTCAGACCAAATCCCACTATCCCACAATTTTCCCTGTTTCTATAGTAATTTTTTCACATCAGCATGGAGCAGCCAGTTGCTTTGTCTTATGTGGGTAGTTGTTTTCTGTGTAAACTAATCAGTTTACCTGACATACGTGCTTTTTGTAATTATCCTAGCTTTCCTTGTACAAGCACATAATGGTGTATTTTAAATACTACTTTTTTTCCTGCATTAATGTGGATTGTACACTTGATCTCTACCAAGCACTGTTTTATAACCTGCCACAAAATTTTTGAACTTGAGACACTCCAGATGGTCTTGACCTGAATCCCAGCTGTGGTGGCTGTGGACCTGGGCTGCTGTCCTGGTCTGGCCAGGACAGCTAGAACTATAAAAGATGAGATAGCATCATTCATGAGAAATTCCAGGGAGAAAAGATGAAGATAGTGGTGAGGGACAGTTCAGGAAAGCAGAAAGGAAAGGAGCAGGACAGGCACTTTTTGTTTGGATTTTCTGTCTTCTGAGACATACTGGAGGCTTCACAAGTTCATAAAATAGTGTTTTAAAATATAATCTCTTCAGGCAAGAGCAGCAGATGGAGGGGGTTTCTCTGTGACTGTAAATCAGGCTGGTGACAGGAACAATGGTGGGAGCTGGCAGGTCCTCAGGAGACCAGATCAGTTGGACATGAGCTGAATTTCCTTTTGGAGCCCAACTTCAATCACCAAGGGATGTTTTCAAAGGCACAGTTTGCAGCTATATTCCTAACTGAGATTTTTGCCTTTGAAAATGTCCTTCCTAAATTTCAGTACAATCTCCATGCTCCTGGTAGATCATGAGGCACTTTGTAGTCTTCTTTTATGTTTACCCCCACGTAAACATGGGGTAGAAATGCCTTTCATAGATGGAGATTATGGTGAAATGCAGCCACAGGATTATAACCAGGCTCTCTGACTGATAGTTTAAAGAATTTCATTAACAGGAATAGGTTATCAGCATCAACTGATGAGGGATATGCATGGACTGAGCAGCCCAATGTGGCAACCAGGTCTTTGCCTACTTGTAGCATCCCTAACTCACCTTCACCTGGAAGGCTGAAGGGCTCTGGGAAATTTATGGCTAATGACTCTTACTGAGAAGGACAAGTACTAGGTGGCAAAAATTAGGATATTTGGGTTTATTACATAGAATCTAAGTTGATTTTTAAAATTTTTATTCCATCTAAATTGGAGATAATTCCCTCTAAATCATTAAATATGCATATAAATACTATTGAAATGAAATTGCTACATTTAGCAATTTCCCCCCATTTTCTTTCTGAGATTAAATGCTAGAGACCCTGTAAAGAATTTATTCAAGAGTTTTAGTTTTTTATGAAAACATACTAAAGAGGTTTCAGTCCCCAAACAGGTAAAGTTCCAAGCCAGAGAAGATAAAACAGACATGAAGTAATAATTAATAGCCAGGTTTGCCTGCTAGCCAGTGAATGCAGATGGTAATCTTTGACATGGATTTTTTCCATATTAACTAGTTGCATTGCCTCTGTCATATGGCTGGACCTGATGATCTTAGGGGTATTTTCAACCTCTATGATTCTATATAAACTCCAGAATATAAAAGAAAAGGCAGGTGATTTTCTGAAGAGAAAGTCACTGAATTTTTATTAAAACTTCTAGATTGAAAGAAAAAAAACCAACAAAATAAACGTCTTCTGGAGTATGTTGTTTCCCCAGAGAAATCTATGACATGTTGTTCTAAAACAAAAAAAATAATCCTCAGTATCTTTTGGCTTTGGTTTGATGATTTCCCTGTACTCACCACTGAGAAAAGAACAATTAGCAAGCATTGTGGTTAAAGGAGTTCAAACTGATGGAGGACACCTGGCCAGCACAGCCTCAAACCTGCACTTCTTTTCCAAGAATGATCCATTTCCTCTGCAATCGATATGGCTCAGCAGTGCTGCCAACAGGTGTTGCTTCCAGATGTGAAGGACTGTCCTAACTATCAGAGATGAAAGATTACTGCAGAACATCATGGGTTTTAAATTGAGGAAGTTTTACTTGCAAGAAAATCTGTCTTAATGGCTGACATCAAGAAACATATGGTCTTGGAGTTATCAATAAGAGGCATCTGAGCTCCCTTTTGGGAATATTCTGAGAAGCTACTAATTGTTGACGAAGAGAAGTGGTAGGTCTTTTGATTAAAGTGTTTAAAGTGATCCTCTGATAGAGAAATTGCTCATTTGATACAAGCCCTTCTGTGATTATTGTAAGAGCAACTATTTATTGGACTGACAGGGGTTTGATTTTTACGGATTTCAGCACTTGAACCCAGCAAGGGCTGTAATCACCAGACTACAGTGTGGCTATTGGCCCCTTTTCTGTTTCTATTCCTTTTTCTGCTTGTCTCAAAGTGTCTTATTTCAATTATAATGCAAATTAAAATCCATTTCCATTTATTAAATGAATCTTTGTTTTCCAGCCAGTCTTAATCAAAACCCCAAGGCAGGCTCTGTTTCTGTAGTTCTCTTTGGGGCTCATTTCAGTTGTCTTTAAGGCCACTTGCTGCCATTGCAAGGCCCCTCAACGTGTTGGATATTTTAAACACCATTTACACATCCTTCTGCTGTTGAATTATGTGCCCTTGAATTACACACATTTACTTTAAACCCTAGCTAAAAATATGAGATGCCTCTTGGATTTTCTCCAGAGACTTCACTTGCTAGGAATACTTATATTTTCATGTGAATATCTCTGCGTTTTCTCTTCTGTCTTCCTTTGGGTTTACTCCCTGTCTGCAGTTTTGCCATTATTCAAGTTTGTGTCAGCTTCTGACACCTTGATTTTCCCAGGTTTAAGAAGACAGAAAACAGCTTTGGTCTCACTTCACAGTCCCACCATTTTGTTGCACAATTAAGCAGAGCTAAAACTGGAAGTTATTTCAGAGAAGTGTGTTGGAAAACATGGCAAGAAGGAGGTGGCTCAGCCCCCCAGTTCCCTCCAGCCATGGAGTGACAGTTTCAACAGTGAACTTAATCCGTGTTTAATCCAATCTTCCTAAGCTAAATATTTCTTTTGATGTTTAAAGGCAAAATTATGTCATTTTCTCTAATTCTTTGTGTCAGAGGAATATATCATCTGGAGATGAAACCTTTCATGTGTCAGAAGGCCTCCATCACCTATTGCAGCATTTTCCATCTTCCTTCTGCAGCCACTTTTCCTCACCCTCTTCCTTGTGTGAATGTCCACCTGGAAGAAGGTGCTTCAACAAAGGTGCTTACCTGCTGTAATCTGGAATCAGGGTGGCACATGTAAAACTCTATAAATGGGTATATTTCTGAAACAATGGTGTTAGCCTATATCTTAAGGAAATTTACTGTTCATGATGCTGAGAGTGGCAATTAATTTCCCTAAGGAAGAGAACTTACCTCTTGACCTGGAGAATCTCTTCTACTTCCACTGAACTCTTGTGGAAACTTGGATGCAAAGCAATGATGAGGTAATTTATAGCTGACAATTGTCATGCTTTTCCTTTTGGAAAGACTATGCAAATAATCATAGAATCAACTGGGTTGGAAGAGACCTCCAAGATCATCGAGTCCAACCCTACCATGGTCACTAGACCATGGCACTAAGTGCCACATCCAGTCTCATCTTGAAAACCTCCAGGGGTGGTGAATCCACCAACTCCCTGGGCAGCACAGTCCAATGCCTGACTACTCGCTCTGTAAAAATATTTCTTCCTAAGAAATAAATTTGTTTTACCATTTCTTTCCTTTTTTTGTTTTGTTATGGGGGGGGGGGAGGTGAGGAGGTTTGTAGTTTGGTTTTTTGTTCTCTCTGTGGTGCTTTTTCTGTTTTCCCTGTTCTTTCTTGTCTTTGTTGAACTGAAAGAGGGAGATGAAATATTTCTCAGAGTTCTCCAGCACATTGCAGTTGCTGCTCTGTTCTTAGCTTGGATATTCACCAGGATTTCTGGAAGTCCTGGTAAGGTTAAATGCATAGCAGAAATAGCTGAATATATATGTATGGAATTAACATATAATAATAAAATATAATTCCATGGATTAACTATCAGTATGGAAATGCTGGTAGTTAATCCATGGCAAACAGTGGTGTTGTGCAGGCCAACAGCTGGGTGGGACTCAGAGTGTTTCCAGGGAAGCCACACAAAGGGAGTTGTGGAAATGTTGCTGGGTTGTCTACCAGTGCCTTCTTTTGTGAGATTTATTTTCTTTTCCCTGCCTTACTACTGTGGTTGTATAAATTATACTGAGGGAGCAGTAGCACTGCTTTCTGGGCATGAGAGGTTAGGTTTGCTTCTAAAAGCTGCAGGTAAAACCCCTCCCTAACAGTTACTGGTTCTATTACAGGTTTAGAATTAAAAAATAAACAGGAACAAGAATAGTATGCTGCCTTAGTTGGAGTCAAGCCTTTTGTTTCTTGAAATAATTGTTTAAAAGTGCTTAGGGCTTTGGGGTTCTTTTATGCACAATCTACTCTCCACCCACAAGCAGTTGCATTTTGTATTGAACTTTTCCTCATACAGTTGCATAAGTGAAATGTACCCTATATTTACCACAGCTAGCTGAACCATCTGCATGTTCATGGCAGTAATATGTTTTTGACCTCAAACTGCAGCCTGGGGTTTGTTATTTACAGGCATGTCAGTACAGTGACATTTAGATTTGACTTGCTTTGGTCACTGTGTGCTCTTTATTGATCAAGCCTGCTGTACTGTGGGTAGGTTAGTCTCCTAAGCTATATATTGTATTAATACTAGTGATAAGAGAGCATCCATTGGTGCTATTACTGATATACATCTTTAGACCATTAAAATGCAAATTTTAAGGTGTGCAGCAGATAGAAATCTCTGCACCTTAAAGCACTGGAAAGGCTGGCTAATTATGACTCCAACTATTTTTCAGATAAGTGAGCAGTAAGTCATTATAAAATTCATAATGTGAATCCCTTTATTTCCCTTGTCCCCTGACTATTGAGCTGCAGATAATCTCATAAGGCAGTCTCAGTATCCAGAATTAGTGCCCAAGGGTTTATTCATTACTCTAAATTTGAAAGCAAATAGAGCTATGAAAACCAACCCATAGTGCCTATTATTTGCCTAAAACTGCATAAATATATGCAGACCCAAGATGTGTAATTTATGTCAACAAGACCAAAGATCAAGGATTTTCTTCTTATGTAAGTGTCAGATCCCTCTTTGGTTTGCAGAGATGATTTTTGGGTAGTCTTGTTTCTGGTATCTTCTGTTTCAAGGCTGAGCAAGAACTTAGAGATTTATGCCATTAAATATGACTCCAGGACAGATCTGACCTCTTTGCCAGCACATAGCTGCCCTTAGAGGACAGACCCTCTCAGAAGTTGCCTAACCCCCTCCATACACCAGCACCCCATGGTCTTTCAGGCTGTAAAACTCAGGAAATTCCTACCCTGAGCACTCCACTCCACTAAACTATTACACCACTGCAAACATTCCAGGAAAAGAATATGTTTTTATCATAATAGTCAGAAATTTCCAGGATCATTTGTGCAATGGCATTTATGTATGCTTGAGCCTGAATGTCAATTTTTGTACGTGTGAATACTCAGCGGGCAAAGTGTGCTATAGATTTCACTCCATCTGAATTTACTTTCCCACTGAAGTGTCTCTTGATCTGGTTGTCTGGTATTTTTATAGTCATTCCTGTTTGAACACGGATGGTCCCATTGTGTTGCAGTCCACAGAACGAACGCAGTTGCTGTGATTAAATAAAGATCCAGGAAAAATCCAACCTTCTTCTTCACAACTTATGATCTTCCCATTTAATATGACATTTATGATGCCCATTTTTCTCTTTTTTTCCTCTGGTTTCAACTTTTTTGGCCAAGAGATTAACTGTGTATGTGTTAAGCCAGAAATAAGCCCTCAGCAATATGGCAGAGGGGCTTTGTAATAAAGCAGGTCTCAATATTTGCTCCAAACTGAAGAGGAAACTTTTCTTTGAGTTAAAGTTTAGTTAACTTTCCCCATGTCGATTTTTCTTTGACTCTATTTGAAGAGTCCACCTCCAGCTGGCTTTTGAGACGCAACCAAGATCTTTGAAAGATCAGCAGCTACATTAAAGGAAGAACAGAGAGCAGTTCCAATACAGCAGGTTAAACAGGGAAGTCAATGTCAGGGGCTTTAATTACAAAAATGACACTGTATGGCTGCACTGATGTACTTTGTGATAGTTGTGTGCTGAGCTGGAGAAAGGCAAACCAGATAACCTCTGCGTAGGGTGCAAACAGGGAGAGATTTATAAATGGCACTTCTTGTTCCAGCTCCCACTGACTTTAGGGCACAGAAGGAGGCAGTTCTGAACCCCTTTTCAGTGGGGGCTGAGGACCATCTATCATCAGTGTGGGTTTAGGGTCCTCTCCCAGAAAAATACTCTGCCACTGGGATTGGGTGGGAGCAGGCAGCAGCAGGCGAGTACTCCTCGGCCACAAAACGTTTGAACTCCTCATAAAGGCAAATCCAGTTCCACAGGCTGAAAAAGGGGCTCTTTAGCTTGTTTGAGGGATGGAGGGCTAGAAGGGAAAAGGGAGAGTTTCTCTCTTGAAAAAAAAACAACTGGTTTTGAGGCATTTTCTAAATCTAACCGGGCAAGCACAGCTCCCTCAGTGGCTGCTGCTGAAGATTTTACAAGCAGATAACTAAATATTATTTTGCAAGATCCCCTTCTATGCACAGAGCTGCTGGTTTGCCTGTGGGGCCCTGTGTCCTGACCTTCCAGGGTGCCTTATATAATGGGGAATTTTATTTTTGAGCTATCAAATCATGGAATGGAAGTCTGGGCACAAGGGGAAATAAATGCCTTTCGTAGATTACAAAAATAAAGGTGGGGGAAAAAAACCCATCCAAACCTCAACTCCACTCATGCACGGGTGAATTGGTCCACAATTTACACAGGGGCCTTGCCTGGAGCATCTTCCTTCAGGAGTGAGTGGGTTGGTACCAGCTCAGGGTCTCTCCCTCCACTGGTTTTGGCAGCATTTGACTTTTAGATTTGAAGTGTCTGGCTTGAGTCCTGCTTTCCGAGGTAAGCCCTTGGCTTGGAGTCATTCCGGGCTGTGGGTGCCATTTCTCTTTGTGTTAAGCTATAGAGGAAGGGAGACAAGCTAATGCAGCCAAAATTGGCTTTTTCTGCCCCTGGCCACTTCAGATCAATGAGAAGATCTATGGAAACCCTCAGCCTGGAGAAAATAAAGGAAAAAACAAAGGTAAAAAAGAAAACCTTTCTCCTGAGTGATTGTTTAAACCTCTCTGACAGCCCTGGAAATGGAATTTCACTTTCTCCTCCACAAGTCCAGCCCAGATTGTTTACTCTTATCTGTGAACTTGTCTTCACTAGTTTTTCACCTTCAGTTAATTGATTGATTGCCACAAGATGGTTAGTTAATACAATTGCAAGCATGTCTGGGTGCTCCCCAAACATTTGTGGCAGTGCTGCTAATCCTTAGCCACGTCCCAGTGTTAACACTGGAGACACATTTGAATAGAAAAATCTGTGGCATCTTTCTATCTGTTGGTCTGTGTTAGCGTAATATCGAAAAATGATCTTTAGATATAACAAATATTAAAGCCAAATTTGTGGCAGAGAAAGTAAAGGTGACCTTTCCTATTAAATAAGGTCCTTTTGATTTTAGTAGCTGAGGTAAACCTTAGCAGGACACAAGTAACATGTTAAAATACTGATTCTCATAGCGGAGATTGTTTGAATGTATACAGAGTACAGCACAGGCACCAGACTGTAGAGGAGCCTCTTTAAATTAAAACTATAAGTTCAACTATGTCTTAACAGAAAGCAATTACCCAGGCTGAAATTTGACCCAGTCATCAGGATTAATACACCATCATTCTTGAAGAAAAGGTCTTTGGATATTTAGATTTCATAAGCAGATAGAAGACTGGGTTTATATCTCAAGAGAAAGAGACAAATAGTAAATAACAGTAGCTCTCACAGTTGGCTTATTACAGAAAACTATTAAGATGTCATCCTTTGTATGGCTAGTGCCACAATTCCCATCACCTCTCTGGCAGTTTACAGCTCGATTGCAGATGTGGTTAACACCTTTGCCCGTACAGCTATGATGTTTGCATGCATAATATAAAACATCTTGCCCATGAAACATTTTTTTTCTCTTATATAATTTGTTGTGGCTGCATACTGGTATATATTTTTATTCAATCTTTTACATACAAATGAGTTTTATTGAATAAATGTTGCCATTGTCCATTCCCCATACCATATTTTAGCTCTGTAACTTCAGTGAGTTTATGATTCCTCTTCGATTCTATTGCAGTAACAAGTTTGTTTATTGCTTTTTAAATCTCCTGCACTGACACTGTGTAAAATTAAGGATGTGGTTAAATTCTTTATAGTTTGAGTGTTTTTTAAATTTCACATTTCCATAAAATTGGATGATCAGTGTCACAAATCAAGCCTGAGACGTCATGGCTAGCTGGGTCCGAGCTCATGGGCAGCTGCTGCACAGTTAGTGAGAGGATTGAATTACCATAGAAGCATTTTCATACTGTTTTATTGTTTTTCCTTTTGTTTTACAGGTCCATGTAAATCCAAGGTGGGAATGAGTGGAGGTGCATGGCTGGCTATATTTGAAGATTTTCTGAGTAAACCAACCTCCTTTCCTCTTGGAAGGGAGAGGGTGTTTGTGTGTATATGAAGCATTAAGGCCAAGGCAGTGTGGATTTGAACAGGGTTGTCAGCTCCTATTATTGACAGGAACTAATTACACAGCCCAGTCTCAGGGCTAATACATGCACAAATAGTGTAACTATAACAAGAGAGGTCTGCAAACATTCAAAATAAAATGAAAAACCATAGGTCCTAATCCCCTTCTTCCTTAAGTCAACAGGAGCTTTGCCTTTTAGTGCGACAGGTTGTAGAGGTATCTGTAAACCAGAACCAGCTCCAAAAACACAATGGGGATTGCTCTGTTCTCTGGCTGGTGGAGCTCAGGATGGGACTGAGGTGGAATGGAAATGGGCAGAGCCCTCACAAGCTGTTGGGGTCAATCCAATATCACACTGTGGGCAAGGTCAGGTCGTCAAAGAAGATAAGCATTGTGCTAGTTTCAAGTGTCCTATGCTGGAGGCTGCTAGGCTTTGTAGCCCACTTCCAGGATATTTATAGCACCAAGGTTTAATATAAAATTAATTAAAATGTGATTTACCGCAGATTTTGTAATGCAGAAAGTTTTTTTACAAAAATAGTGCCACAGTGACTGTAATTGTACGTGCAACCACAGGAATGCATTTGTGATCTGTGTGTGCCTCAGGCTTTAATGTGGAGCCTTGTAATAGCTAATTGATTAATAAAAGGAAATCAAAGACTTAGGCAAATGAAAGATTTTCAAACAGCCTTTTCAATAATGTAACTAACACACCTTTTTCCTTTTGCATTTTTGGTCTAGTAAATGGGGGATGTGTCCATTCCTTTGACAGCAACACTTGAAACTGGGGAAATTTTCAGCTTGTAAAAAGATCTTTGTGGCTATTTGGCTCCATTTCTTTTGTGCAGTCTTCCAAGTGTAGAAATGCTCTTCCCTGCTAAAGGTAGTTATTGAACTCCTCTTGTATGCTATAGCCTTTCCTACAAAGCATTATATTATGGGGTCAAGAGAGAGAACATCAGATAAAAAATGAATCACAGCCCCTACATTCCCAGGTAATTCAGTGTATTAAGGAAATAGAGGAATTTCCATGGGAGTGAAATGGCAAGTAAATACCTGGTGAAACTAATGGCAGGACTCCCACAGCCTCAAACAGTGTGAGAGCCTGACCATAACTCAGGCACCGCTAAATTACCACTGCTGTTTCAGGGAAGGTTAGTGAGGTTAGTTATTGCCAGCACAGTAATAGGGAGGAATTTGGGGGCAGGGGACGTGTTTCAGGGTGAGCTGAAATAGCAGAATGAGTAAGTCCTTCTCCCTCAGCCAGGGTGTGAATGAGCAACACAAGGGCTGAGACCTGATTCCTGACTGCTGCGATCTGTAGGAGAGGGGAAAACAGATTAACTACAGCAACAAGGTGCGGGTGAGTTTCTTCTTCTGCCCCTCCAAAGCACAGGTGAACCAGGAGCTGAACTGCAGTTTGCCAGCAAGGCTGGCTTCTATCTGCTCCCTGGCTGAATGCTAATTTTGCCAAAGCAATCTGTGGAGCTTGGTTTTGGTTTTTATGTGCCTTAGTTCAAAAATGAGGACACTACATTATACAGTTATAGGTTGGATTCAGGTCTTCAGAATGAAACAAAGTGCATTTAAAAGCTTTTTTTTTAAAAAAAAAAAAAAAAAAGAAATAAAAAACTCCATCCTAGTCTACTCTTTTATATCACCCTTCTTGCTCTACTATCTGCTTTTCTTTCCGTAGCGCTTTAAGTGTTGTGGCTAACATCTGACACGTGTTTCATTCTCCATATGAGGCAGTATTTCAAAACCAACAGTAAATTCTTTGCATAATGTATGGGCTGCTTCCCTTGGAGGAAAATTGTGCTATGCTTCAGGGACCAGGCTCTGCCTGCTGCTCAGCGATACAGCTCTGCTCACAAACCCGAGCTGTCGCTCCCCGATGAAGTGTTTCATGTCTATAAATGTGGGGAAGTTTTATGTGGTCCACACTCAGCTTATGATCTTGACTGCTCCCCAGCTGCTTCTTTTGGTGGCTTTCCTAGAGATAAAGGTGCTACTGAAGCCCTTACAGATGGATCCCAGTGAGCTGAGAGGTTGCTCACCTTGGCTAGAAGTGACTGTAGGGAGCTCAGGGAAATCTTTCCTAGGAAATCTGCTGGGAGTATAATTAAGTGGTGAGTCCAGGGTGAGTTGCATGCTGCTACAGTCAGCCTAGTTTAACTAAGTAGGTTATCTTAAATGAGTGTAACCACAGCTTTGGTGTTGATATAGGAATGCAATGAGGGTGCAGCTGTGTGTGGGGCAGCAGCAGGAGAATGACATTGAAATTACTCACAGAGAAACTACAGCTGCTGGGAAGATAGTTATTTGCAGTGTGGATGTAACCATATTTTGGAGCTGGCAAATTATATTAGGTCAAATACTCCAGGGGTCAGGCCTAATTAAGATGTTGGTATCGGATTCTGAACTAATTATGCAGGGAAAGTGAGCTCTCCATCGTTACGTGCAAGTTGTTACATTCAAAGGTAACGCACACTGATTCGTGGCTGATTCGTGTAGTGGAAGGAGATGTGATCCATAATGCATGGGCTGTGCTGGAGTCAGCCCAACCACCCAGTCTGAACTGAGCAGCAAAGGGGCTGAGGCAGCCCTGGTCACTTAGAGCTACAAAAGCCAATTGAATAGTGACTTATTTTTGAGGACACAGTGGGGTGCTGGAGGATATTCTACAAGGGAAAAATAGGCAAAATTTGTTGGATGCCTCATTCATTGTAAATAATTCACTCTGTGAATTATACCCTTACAGTGAGGGCACCCTGCAGCTGCTCTGCTGAGCATCCCCAGGGTGCAGGGGATTCTGCATCCCACCAGCACCAAAACCACCACAGAGTATTGAAACGTGCTGAAAGGTACACCTTCTAACAATAGTTCCTTCAGCTTACAACTGCTACTTACTTTTTGGTGATGCTGTTCCTATTGAACAAATGCACCAAATACCCTATGTTGAGCCACAATTATATTTTTCTGAGAAGCAGCATTAAATAGTTGTTCTTGCTCCCACAGATGCCTGTGGCCTGTTCCACTGAACTGATGAGTGTGTCTCAACTGGAATTGTTTAAGCCAAGGGACAGACATCTGTGTCTCCAAGTATGTAAAAGGCTTCTACAGGCATGATGGGTATAATCTGTTTTCCCTCGTGTCAAGAAGCAACAGGTTCATGCTGAAGGAGAACTGAGTTGGACATCAGGGAACAGCCTTTCTAATATTGAAGATAAGAAAATGTGGGAATGCTGTCTAAAACAAGACGTCATCCTCTCCGTGCAGTACATTTTAAAAGACTTGAAAACTAGGTTAGACAAACATCTGGGACTATGACCCCGTGACAGCCATGGAAACAGTCTTCCTGCTGCATCTCCTCCTCCTGATTTGTGGCTTTCCCTGTTCCAGCCTTACGAATGCCACATCCTTACACAAATTTCTCATAGCTCATCTTTGTAAATAGCTAACAGTGATTAAGAAGGGCAGTTGTGTAAGGGTCTTGCCTGCAGGCTGTGGTACAGAATGAGAACTTCTGAAACTACTGTTGTACAAGGGACTGCTCAAATCCTAATGACATCTCATTTAAGCCAATAAATTTCTCCTCAGGCCAGTCAAATTTTGAAGTTACTGAATAACTTATTTGAACTCTCTGTGCTTCAGTTTCCTGGAAGAGAAGACAGCCATATACAAATGGAGAGCAGGACACTGTGTCCTGGTTTCAGAGAGGCAGCCTGTGTCACTTAGTGCACTGTCCCTGTAGGTTTTCATCGGGGCATTAAAATGACCCAATTTTCTCTTGCTTTGCTATTATCCTCCCTTGCTTATAGGAATTGGTGATATTTAAAGTCATCTTTCTTTGAAGAATGTCAACTGCTAAGACATAAGGACAAACAGTGGAAAATGCTGATAGAGAAAACCTTCCCAAAAAATGGTTTCTGGACTGAGTGATGCAGGTTTCTGTAGGTAGGTTGCTTTGCTGATGTCCGTGACTTGATGCACAGGGCTCAATGCTTTCCAGGAGAAACAGTGCATGAACAGGTAAAAGGTTTGGGGTGGTGACAGCCAAAATAAAGATGAGGGTAACAACAGAGGTAGTCATCATCTTTAGACCTCATCTAATACAGGAAAAATACCCTGATACTGGCACTGCATAATTAATGCAATATAATCAGAAGCTATTATGATCTAGTTCTGCTTGAAATTCAAATGCTTTGGACTGGAGTTTTCTCTCTCTATGCCTCTAAATAAAGTTACTGTGTTCCCTACTTCCCATACCCAGTTACTCTATACTGTATCTTAATGAATAACAGGCTTAATCACTCTAGTATCAAGATAGCCTTTCTACAGCCATGCAAATGTTCTTTGGTGTATAATTCGTACATGCTTCACTCATCTATTGTCATTGTTCTTTCTAAATGAGAAAATGCAAATGTTACACCAAGGGCCCCATCTTCATAGCTTACCAAATATAATTCCTGACAGCAACATGAAGCTGTTTAGCATAATTTTCCTGTTAATAAACTGCCAATTACAGTAATTTAGTTCTTAGCTTCTGAAGACCAAAAGGTATATGATGATTTCCAGTGCCCTCCCAATTAATGTCTCAGTTTACTATGTTGGTATGTCTGAGAAAACAGAAAAATGGGGTGGTTTCTGTTGCTTAAAGATAATACCAATGCAATTTCCTTTCAAATATTCAGAAGCTTTTCTCATCTGAGAAGCAAAATGTGACTTTGTGGGTTTGCACTCCCCCTTGCACATGCACATTCATATGTGTAAAACACTAAGAACAGCATCAGAGAGATCTGCATTACACATGAATGTAAGTCAGCTTGAAAAACTACCCAATTAAACTTCGTAAAAGCTCTTAGAAACAACTGCCAGCAATGAAAAACTTTTTTCTTCTCTCAGTAACTTCTGTTTCTTGTTCAAATTCTTCCCAAACTCAGATGGTTACACAGCACTTTATTAAAGTCAGTGAGACATACTGCAAGAGAGAGGTGGGAAGAATATTTAAGGAAATTTTATAGTTGCTGAGAAAGATTGAGGAGTGTTATGTTTAGAAGCAATTACATTTTGAGCAGCTCACGTACAGTGTTTTCTGCTCAATCTCAACTTTTCTTATTAAACAGAATTTGCATGAAAACAGAATCCTTGTTTCTTAAAGAGTTTATCTGCTCTTCTTGCTTATTTCCCATCTGCTCCTGAAACGATCATTCTCTGTGATACAACCATACTATTTCTGAGGCAAGTCAGACTGATTTTAATTGAGGAATAAGCAATCGAGAGAATCTTGGGAATTAAAGGTCCTACTTTCAATGTAAGTATCTCAGTGGGGAAATGAGGGAAACAAATTGGTTTGGTTTGGGGAGAAGTTGAACAAAATAACTGAGCTGGATGGAGGCTCAGATATCTGTTTTGGATACTGACTTGTTTGCCTCCTATTTGGATGCAGCTCAAGAACCTGTTCTGTGTTTTCTGATCTACTATATCTTTCAAGAACACATTCACAGATTCTGTGAAAAAAAATTGCAAATTTTGTCTTGGCTAATTTGACCTCTGTTTAAAAAAAGCCCCACGAAACTCCCCCATAAAGACAAATCCTCAAACAAATAAAAAAGGTGATAGATTTCATGCTTCCTATACTGTGTACGGTCCTTTGCAATTGTGAGAACCTGGGCTGAGCCTGCTCTTGCCTGCAGGAGGACAGAGACAGGCAGAGAGTGATTAGACCCCAGCTGTAATATTTATTAGACATTCAGGAGTCTAGTCTGGCAGAGAAATTTCCATTATCTGTATAAATACTTGAGCTAAAGCCTGCTCTGGCTTCTCCCAACACCCAGAATAGGCTGTTTCAGAGGACTCAGCATTGTTGTCACTGGTGTCTGTAATGAAAATAAATTGACTCCGGGGAAGGATAGTTATGTCAGTGCTAAGCTGTTCCTTTAATTTCACCTTCCTGCAAGTTGTGTTCAGAGCACAAAAGCACAGGTAGTGCCATCACTGCATGTCATCTGGCCAGTTCCCTCTCAGTGCTAGAGAATGCATCACTCAGGACCTCCAGCGCCTGAACCCAAGCAGTCCCTGTGCCTAAATAGCTGACCCTGCCTGTTTGCTTTTGCAGAGCAGATTGCCTGCCCAGCTGGCTCAGTACAAGGTCAACACAGGGAGGGGTCTCCTTCACCTAGAGGTACTGGCTGTATCCAGGGTCCTGCAGCACTGGCACAAGCATTATGAGTTAGGGTTCCTTAGTCTGGAGAAGAGAAGGCTCCAGGGAGACCTTAGAGCCTCTTCCAGTACCTAATGAGGCTCCAAGAGAGCTGGAGAGGGACTTTGGATGGGAACATGTAGTGACAGGACAGGGAGAATAGCTTCACACTGACAGAGGGCAGGGTTAGATTGGCTATTAGGAAGAAATTCTAGACTGTAGAGGGTGGTGAGGCACTGGCACAGGTTGCCCAGACAAGCTGCAGACTTCCCATCCCTGCAACTGTACAAGGCCAAGTTAGACAAAGCCTGGAGCAACTTGGTCTAGTAGCAGTTGTCCCTGTCCACAGTGGGGGGTTGAAACAAGATGAACTTTAAGGTCTCTTCCAACCCAAACCATTTAATGACTGACATCAGGACAATCCTATGCAAACCGGTGTCTAGAGCAAAGACATGATCTTTGCAGAGAAATTGTGATAACTTTGAGGAAAAAAAATCCAATTGAGTTTCTTTGGGGACTTTATTTAAACATAGAGTGCATGGCTAAGCTGGTTGCTAAGCTTTGATGTTGTTGATGGCATTTGCCTGCTCGGCCAACACCTCCTCAGCACAAAGCCTCAGGCAAGGGCTCGAACGAGAGGTTCCTCCAACGCTCTGAAAGCTAAATTGAAACTAAGTTATTGAAGTTATTAAACTTTAAGAAGGTGCAAGTGTATGTGCTAGCTAGGTACTTTTTGATAAGTATATACTATTAATAGCACTTTAAAAACCCAATTAAACATCTGCAGTATAGGTATTTTTCAAGATAGTTTTGACTACTGTGAGATTAATGGATATGGGGCAGTTTGGAACTGGTACATTAATTTTAATCACTTAGCTCAGTTTGTGTTAATGAGAAGTGGGTGAATTCTATAGAAAGACATGAGAATAAAGGTATATGTGGTAATTATGCATTATTGTTAGAAAATGATTGCTAAGCACTGGAAATAACTGTCAACTGAATTTATCAGATGGACACAGCAACACACTGGGCAGGGCAGTGATATCTGTAAGCATAGCAGTGCCACTTCTCTAATAGGTTAAGCAAATTCTGAAATAAATCTGGAGAGTTAAATAATTGTATTTCTTCCCACAGAAGACCTTTCTATGGGTGTATTGGGAGTGTGCTGAGGATTATTTGTCTGTGCCTTTACCATGAGTGCAGGTTTATGAGCATGCTATGAGGGTGTTTTTATACACTTGAGTGTTTGGTTGGAGCTGAATGACTGAGATCAATCATATCACTTTGCAAGTGCCTTTGGTATATTTTTTTTATTTAATTTATAGACTAGAGACTTAGGGCCCTATGCTATTTCCTTGCTGGCCTTGAAGCTAGCAAGTGCTCTTCTTTTCTAGCCTGACCTCTCTTCCCTGCTCTTGCTGTAAGCTCATTGCCATAGCCTGAGGCTGGAAAAGCCTGACATGGGTCTGCCCTGGAACTGGTGTCAGGATATTAAATAGAACAAGGAAAGAGCTTTATATGGGAGTGACACCCTGTGAATCTGACCTGGGGCACCACCTCTCTGCCCACCCACATTACATCTATACATTATCCTCCTGAGGACCAGGAACCCTGCATTAGTCACTGCTAATGATGCACTGAGTGTAGGGCAGGCTGCAGGGCTGCTGCCATACTGTTGGGTTTGTACTTCGCTCATCAGGCAGCCTGGAGGTGATTTAACATGATGGGATGGGATGAGCTCTCATCACGAGGAAGCCTACAAATGTTTGTAGTTATAATTAGGAAATGTTCTAACACTCCTATTAACCTGATTGATGTGAAGTCTTGGTTAGGCAGAAAACTGATTTTTTCCCCAAGTGACTGCAATAGAAGATCCATTTAGTTTGAAATGGGACTTAAAAGGAGTGCAAATTACTGATGATCCCTGTAACCAATGAACAAATTATTAGGTGCATCTTCAAAGTAGTGATGGAAGAAATCCCCAAATGAGGATGTGTGTTATAGGAGGATGACAATTTTTTATACTATAGATAGGATCACAGCAGTCTGGATGGACAGACCCTATACAACCACTGTGCTCCATCCCACATCAGACTGTGCCACTGATCCAAAGCAAAGCTTCCTGACACTGCTCCATCTTTACCAATTATCAAATTTAGGACATGTGTCTCCTAAAATGGCAAGATTGTTCTAAACCTGGGAGCAGGAGAGCCACATAAAAAGCTAGACTGATTTTACCAGTGCACTGACACAGGTGTATAATTCAGGACCCAGGCTGGTATTTGTGCAGTGTTGAGCTGTCCTTGCCACCTTGGGTCAATGCTATTTCTGACGCCTCTGTACAGCCTTCCATGGCACCGTGAACATGTGCCCTTGCTGACCTAACAGAGTGATAAAGAAATCTGCTCTCTTTTTCATGTAATTCTGGGAGAAAATGGCCACTTTTCAGAAGTAAAATGGTTTCTGTTCAAGGTTTACCTGGTACAAATGCACCAGTGATGCAGCTGTAGCTGTGCTCTGTGGCTCTGCACAATGCAAAGTTTCTGACCTAAAGAAGAGCTTGTGTGCCCAAAAGCTTTTTTTTGTTCTCCAGCTGCATTCACCGATTTAATAAAAGCTCATAGCTCTCCATGCAAACCTTGCTGTCGATGCCATGAATTAAACTCCTGCATTCAAAAGGACTTCCTGTTGACCTTAAAAGCTTTGAAAACCTGTTAATATTAGGCAGACTGAAGAGGGCAGATAGAAACAAGGTGGATCATGTTTTACTTGTACACAGGCAAACCAAGTTCTGTAATATAATCAAAGGACAAAAATGAGCTTGAATTAGATGCAATAGAGCCACAATGACAGTTATTGGACAGCACTTTGTCCCATGATTATTTATGTATTATTTGAAGCCACAATAATATTAAAGTCACCCTCACTAAACACACAACACTTTGTATTTTGACAGCACTTCATAAACATTAATGAATTAAGCTGAAGTAAACACTTCTCTAATATCAACCTTTCCTGAACTATCTGCAAAGGCAGATTAAAGGCAATGAGGAGCACATTGCAGTTCAAGCACATAAACCCCCTCATCTCCTGTCCAGGACTCGAGAGGAAAAAAATTTGAACCTTCTATATGATGCAGACCCATTAATGAAATATCAGTAGTGACTTTTATGTGCCCTGCCATTTGAACATTATACTAATGTAGGGTAAGAAGGGTCAGGATAAAAATAAAGTTCAAAAGGACCTTTCAAAGCTCAATGAGTTTGGATTTACAGTGACAGAGAAAATCTGTGCTTATGTGGTAGGGAAAAAAAAAGGAAATTTTCCTGCAAGCTAATCTCATGTCTCACTGGTTAGTTGTCAAAATTCAGGTGATGCCACCTTCAGGGTTTATATTCATGTAAAAATAACCCAAGCTGTGAACCAGTACTGCACAGCAGCAAGTGATGTGGTGATGGTCAGCAAAGACAGTGTGTGCCCAACCAGGGTTTTCTGATGTCTGTAAGGAAGGTATGTAGAACTGCTTTCTGGCCATGTGAGTTTTGGCAGCAGTTTGGGTGAACCTCGTGCTCAGTGAGAGCAGTGTGCCCTTCTCTGGAAGCTGGTGGGCCCAGTCTGTGCCATGGGTTGCCCCTAGGTTATAATAATTGAGAGCCAGGGAGCACCAGGCTGTAGGAGTGGCAAAATACTCACAGGCCAATTTTTTTAAAGAGGCCTTTTCACTAAAGTGCTATTTGTCTGAGTTTTGGCCGAGCAAAACTCAAATATCTGAAAGGGTTTGGGTTTTTGCTGAACATGTAGGAACTCCTGAAAGCAGACTTAATTCCCCAAAAAATACAGACAAAAAACTTCCTTAGCATCTTAATGATCCCTTTGGGAAAGCTGGCCAAGTCAGACAGTAACATTCAGTAAATCCCTGTTATCTGTGCTTGCTTTACTAATGAGCCTGAGTATCATATTTAAATCCTTGTAGCTGCATCTCATATATTGGTCGGTGTGAAAATAAAATATTTCTATTGGGCACTTGGTGTATATCACAGGCAGCAAAGCTGCTCTCCCAAAATGCCTTTCCTGTTACTAGTGTGTTGTGGCCCTTTGAATGGTCACTGTGATAGATAGGATGGTAGGATAGGAGAGCATCTGAGGGCAACATTTCAAACCCAAAATGTTATAGCTATTGGAGGGCAATTGAGATACTGTATATTTACACAGGCCTCAGAAACACTCCTTTAGCAAAGGCTACATTTGATTCAGGGCTTTCCTCCTCACGTCAGGACAAAGGCAGATTCAAAGGGCAAGAGAAAAGAAATAGAAAGGGAGGCTGAAAAAGTAAAATGGAACATTTCTAGTATAACCCAGCCACTGGCTGGGGATATTGGTTGGGAGAAAAGGGATGAGACTCAGTTTTGGAGGGGGGATTTTTTAGTGATATGATCAAATTGATTAAGCAACATTTTCCTGAAGAGTTATTTATAGTAGTAAGTTCAAACTTTAGGCACGAGCATTTGTTGGGTAAGGCTCTCCTTCTTTAATGTGTTTTGCTGCTTTTTCAAGCTGATTTAGAAGGAACAAATTAGTATTTGTATATTTATGTAGGTCTGTATGACCCTTAGGTCATTAGTAAAATCAACAGGCTCAAAGCTATGCTGAGATTGTATTTGGGGAGCTGTGTTTGGTCCCCCTGTCCTGAGCAGCTGCTGAGACTGCTGTGGGGAAGGCAATAGGATTTTGGAGGAAAAACATCCAGACAGCTTAGCAGATAATCATATTTTTCACTTCCTACCTCTGGGAATACTCCTAAATGAGATGGAGGGAACGGCATGGGCAATTCTGAAGAGGCTCCCAGGGAAGGTGTGCTTCCCAGTGAATTGTTGTTTCTGAGAACACAGGCTCTCTTTGCATGCAGGAGTTACGTCCTGCTGCCTCATTATCTCAGTAACTTATTATAGTTTTATGTCTGTGTTGTGCTGCAAATGGACTGCACATAATCCCCTTTTTATAGACTTAATCTGGCGGGTGATAAATGCCTACGGAGTCAGCACAGCTTCTTCCTCTTGGTGGTGGGGGTACAGTGTGAGCAATTCCTGGGCAAGCCGAAAACACCCCTCCTGTCTGTATTTTAAAATCCCCTCTATTTCAAAATCTATTTCAAAATTCAACATGACTCTAAAAAGGTGTTGGTGCTGACATTTCTGTGTGAAATACAGCTGTGTGTTTATTTCTGGAAAGATCACCACCAGCTGTCCTAGCTGCAGTGTTCTATATGCACACTGTGATAATCTAATTAACATCCCCTTTGGAACCTGGAAGTTAACACTGGGCAAGACTCTAAAGCTGGTTATTGAAGATTTTGGTGGCTTAGGTACTTATTGAGACAGGCTGGATGAATTCTAGAAACTGCCATCTCAAACATTCAGTGAAATAACTATTACAATTTCACATCACCTGTACACACAAACCAGTTAATTTGTTTCCAGTGAACATTTGTACAAGTGAATTATTCACCCATCTGCAATATTTATCTTTAAAATGACTAGACAATTCAGCTCTGTGTGGAGATGTGCCTCTGTGTGAATTCATAAATCCATGATCACTGGCAGGACATTTTCTGCAGTGGCTGATGATCTATTTATTCTCCCTTTTCTTCTCTCCAAGGGTTAGCCCAGGCCCTCCTGCTTTGACATGAACTGCAAGCAAACAACTTGTATAATATTTAATACTTCCTAGTTTGAATATTAAGCTACAACAAAGCTCCCCATCACTGCAGCTTGTCAGGTGAGCAGCTCCCAGATTATTATAAAGCAGCAATTTTGTGCTAATTTTTTTCCTCTAGCACAGCAGACTTAATGAGCAGAAGGGATTACGTGATGAGCTGAAATTACTGAGCTAAATGAGGAATTGCAAATGCAAATGTGGAGCCTTTGCTGCTATTAATGGTCAGCTCTGAGCCTCCTAGCAGAGGAAATACTTTTGGGAGGAGATGTCTCTATTCGGAGCTCCCATGTTCTGGGTCAGCACAGAGAGGACATAGACATAGAATCACTGGTCTAGATATTGAAAATAATCCTTCTGAAATTGGCTGTACTGGGATTGCCCCAGTGATAACATGGGATAAAATGTTTCTAAAATCATGGGAGTTAAGGTAGGCCTTAGTGGCAAGCTAGCTGAAGTAGGCCTCAGTGGCAAGGTAGCTAAAGTAGGCCTTAGTGGCAAGGTAGCGAGAATAGGTCTTAATGAGAAGAGTGATTATTATCTTAGCAGGTCGATGTGTACCTGTGCACGTACACCTGGGTACCTATCTGTATGTACCCCCTAAATAACAGATAATTATACCACCATCATGGAAAAGGGGGTTCGAACTCATGCTCGGGTGAAATACAACAATGATGGAAGGGGGGACTGAAACTCATGCTTGGGTGAAGCATAACAAGGATGAAAGGGAACTCGAATCATGCTTGGATGAAATCAATAGAACAATAGCGAAGTAATGATTAACATATGACTATACCATGGTTATGTAAGAGAAGAGTATAAAAATGTATCCATCTCAGAACCATGTGGGAGTCAGATTTGGGTCTGTACCCCGACTCCCAGAGCTCTTCAATAAAAGCACCCATATAATCATTCTGTGATTATGTGTCTTCTATGCTAACACCAGAGCTGGCACTGCCCCTGGCAGGGAAGCAGCTGTAATTGCTCTGAGTTTTGATGGCAAATGCTTTTTCTGGATGAAAATGGGAAGAGTAGTACTGTCAATTGATAGTTGCCTAGACTAATGATTCAGAAAGTTGTTTCAACAGCTTTACCTTAAGAGAGACTGGACTTTAAAGAGCAGTGAGGATCTTATTCAAATGGCTTTCCTGTGTGGTCATTAATAAAGCCATTCTTTGCCAGGGAATATTCAATATGATGAGCATGAGGCACTGCAGCATACGAGCCTGGAGATTTGGGGCTTGATCTCAACTTGTATGAACTAGAGCAGTTCCAGCCAACTAAGCAGTAATTTCCATAACCTTAGGAAGTAATCCTGAATATCCATAGTTCTGAAGAGCAAATTTGCTGAGGCATTTACTTAAGACAGGCATTCTGTGGATATACCAACACTTACTGAAGTGCTAAGGACTGAGAAGTGCACTGAACTATGCTGAGTGGGGGAAGAGCATTTACCAGCAGTTAGGAAACATTACAGTCACACTTGTCCCTAATTGCTGGTACACAGCACACAAAGAACTGTACCTGAATTTCTCGCCAAAGAATCTCTTTCTTCACATATTTTCTTCATCCCTTTCCTGCAAAAAGGCAAGCAGGCTTGTCAGTGACAAGAGCATTTTCTTCATCTGCAAGGGAAAGGTTGCGTTTGCCCCAGCTTTAAATTATTCTGAAAAAACTCACCAATCTTACCTTGAAAGTGAAGTGGTTCACTCTGTTCAAGAGACTTGTGAAGACAGCAGCTAAAACACTGCTAAAACATAGATTTTAGGATTTAAGTTCTGCTAATGCATATGTACCCTTTGTTAATGTCTACATGGAGAATGGAGTGTTTTGCACTTGAACTTTGGCGCTGAAATTGAGAACAGTACAGCTGCAGTTGTAGTCACACAGTAGAAATGATCATACCCACTTTGGCTCTCACTGTTAAGTACCCAAAACATAACCTGATAGAGAGTAGCTAAATCTTCTCCTGTGACAGGTAAGATTTGCCTAGCAAAGAAAGAGTCTAAATCAAAATTGTCCTGCATCAACTAGACACCAGGTTTCTAACCTGTATAATTTTGTGATCTGAGCTGTTATCTCTGCTGTGCCCCCGTCCATGCTGCTCTAATTAGAAGGATAACTAACGGAGCAGCTTGACATTGCTAACAGGGACATTGAAGTTTTAGTTGAACGCACAAATTAGCTTTGAAGTTTCCTGCAGTCCTAAAGATTTTATGGTAATTTTCCATTTCTGCATAGGCATATTTGCATTTTGCATGACAGTTTAGCTCTAATCATCTGTCAGGTGTTGCCAATCTGTTATCAGTAGGGCAGAGCCATCAGCTTAGAGAGTTTTTAATGTTATTGTGCCTGTTGTCTTTAATGGGCATCTGGAAGCTGAGCATGGATATTTCAGAGCAGAAAGGGCACTAAGGTATCAGTCTGACCTAGTGAACTGCCCAGACCAAGTCTGCAAAATGCCGTAGGCAGCCAAACAGAAGGCAGTGTATGACTACTATGGTTTTGCAGAGCATTCCTGACCTCCTACTCCTGTTTTCCCATTTCCTTTTGATCTGATCTGTTCAAGCATAAGGGATGGTGTAACCCCTGCTTTTGGCAAAAGTTAGAGGCTAGGTACTTTCCAGAGATATCAGTTGTATGAACAGCTTTTCATTTGATTACTGCTATTGGAAAATGAAGAAGAAAATTGAGAATAAGTTTGGAGCATAAATTCTCTGCATTTCTCTCTCCTCAGCCAGGTTCTGTTTTCATTATGGCTGGCACAAGGGTCTTGATCCTTGGTTCTTCTGCTGTGTTGAAATGCAGGTTCTATTGTCATGGGTCTTTGAGCAACCTGGTCTAGTGTAAATTGTCCCTGCCCATGGCAGGAGGGTTGGAACAAGATGAGCTCTATGATCCCTTTGAACACAAACCACTCTAGGATTCAAGCAATTAAAAACTTGGCACCTCTGTGATCTGTCTTTTAATTATTTGTCAGACTTTTTTTTTAGGGCAGTGCAGTGTCCCTCCTCCCTTCAGGTATTACCTCCTTACCATCATGTCACAAATTTCCTTTGCTTTTCCAGACTATCACTGTTGGCTCAGTCCCATCTCTTGGTCAGCTTCATCAGCTTGCCTAACTCAGCAAGACTTCCTGGATGTTCACTTTGACAAGGCAGCAGCAGACTGACCCCAGTGCCCCACTACATTACTACATCCTAGAATAGTCTGCATTGGAAGGGACCCAAAGCTTGTCTCCTTCCAAACCCTGTGTGCTGAGCAGGGACACCTTCCACCAGCCCAGGCTGCTCCAAGCCCTGTCTAACCTGGCCTTGAATACTTCCAGGGTTGAAGAATCCACAGTTTCTCCGGGCAACCTGTGCTAGTGTTTCACCGCCCTCACAGCAAAGAATTTCTTCCTAATATCTAATCTAAACCTACCCTCCTTCAGTTTAAAGCTATTCCCCCTTGTCCTACCACTGTGTACCCTTGTATATCTATGCCACTAGGTTAATGTAACACATGCCAGTGGCTCAAGGCATGCCTTGAGTGTCCCCCCTGCCCAGCAGCTTCACTTTAACTCCTCCAGCTCTCTACCTTTGCTTCCTTTGAAAGTTCATTCACTCTAACTTGGCTTCTCCTTCTGCCCCATCTCTCTTCAGCCTTACAATGAAGAAGTCTCTTTCTAGATCTCTGGGCAAAGCATGCACCTCTTCAGACTACAGCCAGACTCACAATGTCCCCTCCTCATCCTTCCTCCACTGGCCTCCTCTCTGCTCCTGGCTCCTTCTTGTGGCTGTAGCCCTTTGAGTCAGTGGCACATTTTCCTGCCTCACTGCAGCGTGTCTTCAGATCAGGCAAAAATTCATACCAACTCACAGTTGCTCCTCCCGCAGCCCTAACTGAACTATGACCAGGTGCCTTCACAGCCCAGACCTCGTTTGTTAGCAAGTTCCTTGTCCAATTGATCATTTCACCAGCCTTGCAGTTTTAACAGCTCTATTGAAGTTCAAGTAAATCCTATCTCCAATCTCACTCTTGCTCTCTCTTGCTGTCCCTTTCTCAGACATTAATATTGATCAGCATTTAATGCCAGGCACAAAGGAAAATCGGTTTTCATGTAATATGAAATATTATAAAACATTAATGGGGGCAAAGGAGAAGTTTGCAAACATGATGGCCAGCTCATCTCTTTCTTCCTGCTCCAATACAGGACTAAGGCATCACTGTGTTAGGCAAGGGTCTAGGCTTTCAGCTGCAGTGAAATTTGGATTTGACTTCTAAATCTAGATTTGGAAAAGTCAAGAGACTTACCACTCAAGAGGATTGACTGAAAGACCTCAGGTGCTTTTATTCTATGTATACACAAGATGGTTTCTCAAATACTAGTGCTCTGAATTTTAACATCAATCATTTTATCAAAGCTGGACAGGTTAACCACTTCCAAATGCTGTGCCTCATTTAGCCAGACATTTACTCATGTTCTGCTGTGTGTTCCCCATGAAGTACAGTAATATTTCTAATGCTGTAAACTGGTGCTTAGAAAGCAGTGACTGAGCTCAACCAGTCAAAGGGGCTTTGACAGGTGAGTCCCTGTTTCAGATAGCCATGGGCTTGCTGGCAGTTACTTGTCAGGATGCTTTCAGGTATATCTCAAATGCTGAAAGTGCCTTCTCATTATTCTTCTATTAGCTTGAGAACATGGTAAGGGAGAAAATAAGGAATTCAGGTGTAAAGAAAAGAACCAGAAAATTAAATGCAGTTAAATCTCTTTGGAGGATTTGGAAATAAGGAAGGCAAAGTGATCTGATTTATAACCACAGCAGAGAGATCACATCTGAGCTGCAGCAAGACAAGCAGTCCAACTCTCTACTGTGAAAAGGTAATCCAGAGATAGAGCTAAGAGTAAATAGAAGAGTGGGGGAAAAAATAGAAGAGGAATACAGGACAAGAAGAACAGAGGACCCAAAGAGTAGAAAAAGAGCACAAACATAATGAGAGTTGCATCTATAAAATGAAAAGACCTAAAAGTACTCTGTTGTGAAATTACTTTGTTGTGGGTAGATAGTGGAGCAACTCCCTCAGAGACATCCATCAACTTTGGATACACAAAGGCATTGCTGGATGCACTCTTGGTGCATTGGTTTGATGCTCTCCTGGGTTACACCTGGCTTTGATGTGGTTTAGACAGGTGTATGTGAGGGAAGAAGATGTACTTAGAGAGCAATTGTCAACTAATAACAGTATGTAAGAAAAATTGGGCTAAAAAGATTATGAGAGCTGCCTAATCTGAAGATCTATCATTATACTTCAAACATCAGATCATGATAGGAAAAAAATGACTCTTGGCTTCTTTTTTATCATGAACTTTGAAGAAGCTTCAGTGTTTACCAGTATCTGCTGATTGTTTGATCTTCAAGTTAAGTGTAGCCCCTGATAGATTTATGAGCTGCTGAAAGAAGGAGAAGCACAGTTATATTTCTATCACTCTACAGAGTAACTAGAGATGCTGCTGTCTTCTAGAACATTATTGCTTATTAGGGAAAGTTTTGTTTTCTTTGCTGCTGGATGACAGTTCATTTTAATTTTGCTTTCTGAGGATCCTCTCTATCAATGACCAGCACTCTGTGTAAGTGGGAATATAAAGCAATTGACATGAAATCAATATTAATTTGGGAGTATGTTGGATTTTTCCTCCTTTTGGAGCAGGCATTTATCAGGGTATTATGATTTGGCAGCCTGAAGCCAATGAGTTTCCAAATGCAGGACTCTGGGGCTTGGAGGGATGCACCTGGGTGAGCACAGGCTCACTCCTTTGGGCCATGGTTATGTTGTGATCTCCGCTACATATCAGGATTAAATGTCAGGTTTTGTTCCAGATTTTGTCAAAACTGGTTGTTGCAATTATTTCCAAGACTTAGAGAAACCAGTCTAAGCTTCATAGCCCTTTCACTGAGAAATCTGTTGAGCATTGCTTGGTTGGGTCAGTGTTTGAGTAATGTCACTCTGACCAGGTCTGATTTTGTTTCATTTTTAGGTGGAAGTGAAGGTAGAGAAGAATATAGGTTTGGTTTGTTGGTTTTTTGGGCGGTGTTTTTAAAGTAGGTATAAAGAGGAGTTTGTCACTTGTGAGCTTAGAATCAGGACCAGACCTTCTAGCCATGATAGCAGAGATATTAAAGCAGATTTTAAAGGAAGATTAAGCAGATATTTCTTGGATTTTACTGGGATTTCTCCTCACATGTAAGAAGTAAAGTGGAAGGAATCCCAGGGATTTGGGAAAGAAAAGCTGTTGCCTATAGATCAGTTTGGCACTGAAGTCTTTGCAGGATGCCATGTATGTTTTCTATGCTGAAGGCTGAGTTGTGAACAGTTTCCTATTTAAATATCAGAATACAATGTAGATTTAGAGCAGGTCACCCTGGAAGGACTCAAAGAGTGACTTGCTGTGCGAAGAGCGATAACTCAAGATGATTTTAGGGGCAATATCTCAGGAGACTGAAGGGAAAAAAGCTTAAATGAAGGTAACGGGGGAAAACCTTCCAGTCAACAGAGGTTTGAGCTCAGGAGATTTGGGGTTTATTTCTGGCTTTGCAATTTCTTTTTTAACCTTGAGCAAGTTGTTATATTGCTCTCAGCCTCAGTTTCCCATGCTTGAAAGAGGTATTCATGGTACTATCTCCCCTTAGAGAATATTTTGCATCCTATTCCATAACAGTGTGTAATAAAGGTTTAGCACTCTTTGTTGCACTCAGATAATCCTTTCTAGTAGCTGTAACCAATGGAGAAAAAAGGTCCATCATCCAAGGAGGCTGACCATGGAACATCTCTCTCATAAGTGACAGGAGAGGGGCAAGCTGAAGGCTGATGTGCAGATCTGCCTTCTGCATGCCTTGCCTCTGAGAGGGATGGAGAAGTTTAGTTGCCAGGGCTGTTAATCTGGCACCTTTAACCAGATACCTATAAAAAGTGGAAAAAATGATGAATCATCAGTCTCAGGTGCTTGGCAAGTGCTCTTGTTAGAGACTGTTTGCAGTGGTCCATAGCTTTAGTCTGCTAAGTGCAATTTTGTTCATCCCTGTGGCTGCCCAGCAGATGAGCAAAATTACTGACAGCAGAAATATTCTAAAACAGGGGATATTAAGCAAGCATACTGATGACTGATGTCTGCTGTTCTCCCAGTGGAGTTATCACTCATGTGATTTAAGTTCACTTCAGTGACATTTCTGCCCTTGAGACTTTCTCTCCTCCTTTGCAGAACTGTGTGCACTTTACTTGAAGTTTTGTAAAGATCCATGCAGGGAGGATCTTCTCACTGCAGGACTGTGCTTCCATCAGTGCCACAAGCATCAGTTGAGCAGCACTTTTCCAGTCACAACACATGTCATAAGTATCCCAGTGCTTGAGTTACTTCTCTGCTGGCCACTTGACCAAAGCTCAGGTCCTGATGTCCCACTGTAGGGACATCAGCTGGCCAGGGGTTGCCCTGTCTGAGAGTCCACAACATCATCTCGCAGTGAAACTGCAGTTTTTGGCAAAAGGGAGTCAGACTGACTTCACACATAAAGGCAGTGGTAGAGACTGAAGAGGTTCTCTAGTGCCAAAATGGGTTTCCCACAAAAAACTTTCAGGATACACTGACTGGTATGGTATTTGTGGAGGTTACCCATAGTGTGACTGATGGGAACGAGCTGAGGAGCTCCTGCTGCATCAGCCAAGGCAAGGAATAAATGCATCTTCTTACATGAATGTATGCATCAAAGCCTAAAAATAGATGAATAAAGTAAGCTCATATGGTATCAAACTAGAAAAATGTGATGTAACAGCTTCATTATCATATTTATATCTTCCTAATTGCACTCTGCTGAGATCACTTGCAAGCCTAGGATGGATTTCTGTATAATAGGATCAAGCGTATTTGATCTTAAGCTGTTTTCAACAGGAAGCTGAAATGAAAGGCTGGAATCAGAAAAGATCATGAAAATTATTGCCTCAAGTTAATATGCAAAGTATCTTCTCTTAATAAAACTTTCTTCCTATAAATGTGTGACCCATTTTCTAGTGTCCATCTGTATATTTATAGCACGCTGTGGGAGCTGGTACTGAAGACCAAGGATCTCACAGGTTGGGTTGGCCATGTGCTAAGTTATACACGGGGAAGCAACTTATGGCAAAGGGAGAAGTATTCCTCCTGCACAAATTATAATCTTGACTGAAATCATGTTAGTATCTGGGCTCAGAGGTCATCTCCAGCCTTGAAATAATTCTGGCTTCTGTGTTTAATACTGGTTTTAGTCACAGGTGACTTTGAGTGACAGTTGTCGGAAAAAAATATGTAAGGTTCCCTATTAGGGAATGATCAGCTGTTGCAGCAAACAGCCAAGGAAAACACGGACACAGAGTTTAGGAAAGGATTGTTTTAAACTTCTTCTTGCCCTACTGTGCTTGTCAGAGACTGACAGGTAAGTCTTGCTGGCTCAAAGTGCTTCTGACAAGATTGAAGATGTATTAGGAAAACTGCTTTCTCTTGGGCATGAAATTATTCCGACAGTCTCTAAGGAAATGTATTCCAGTAATCTACTGCCACTTCATGTGTGCTGCAGAGAACTGGAGATTGCTTCAGCACAAATAACATCTGCATTAATGCTGTGTAAAATAATCAAAAATCAACCACTTGTTTTACGCAAAAAAATTTTTAATACAAAGATTACTTTTGTAATTAGTGGATGCACTTTTTTTTGAATGCGTGCGTATTATTTTTCTGCCCATTTCACAGACGCAAACACTGAGTTCATAAAAAAAAAAGGCATCTTAAGAAATCATGATTTCGTTCATGTGCTCATACTTTGGTTTGCACTGTGGTCTCTCACACTAGCAGAATCAAACACAGCTGAGTCTCAGCCCCTCTGCCACCAGCCTTAGTTGGTTCTCCCTCCTTGAGAAGAAGTTGGTGTTGACAAACTCACTGATGTAGAGGACTGTGGCCCTACAGTATGTTATAGCTCCACATTAGAAGTGTTCTATTTAGTTATGCAGGATAGTTGCTCCGAGAGGCCCTTGCCAAAGAGGCTTGTTTCGGGGACAGTGAGTGATGACTGAAGAAAATGAACAGGAGAAGTTAGAGAACTATGCTGAAGAGTCTTACTTAAGTTTTTTAACTCAATATTAGTCTTATTCATAGCTGCAGTAAGTATGATCATTGACAGAAAGATATGCAGAGTTCTGGCTTTGGGAACCATCACTCAATGTTAGTAAATAGTCCATTGGCTGGATCAAAACAAGGGGTAATGGTTTTGAGTTGAGAGAAGGTAGATTTAGATTAGATATTAGGAAGAAATTCTTCCTTGTGAGAGTGGCGAGGAACTGGAAGATGTTGTCCAGAGAAGCTGTGACTGCCCCATCCCTGGAAGTGTTCAAGTCCAGACTGGATGGGGCTTGGAGCAACTTGGTCTAGTGGAAGATGTCCCTGCCCTTGGACAGGCAGCTTGGAATGAAATGAGCTTTAAGGTCCTTTCCAACCCAAACTATTCTGTGACTCCATGATTGCTGCCCACTGCAAGCAGCTCAGAGCTGTGCCCAAAAGCTGTGCTGAGGGACTTCTTCCAACTGAACTGCACAGTCTGTGCTCCCTGTGCAGTGTCTCGAAGTACTTCCAGGGTGGCTGGCAAAGTTAAAAATGCCTTGGCATAAAACTACCAAGCTTTATCCTCCCCATAAATTTGTCCAAGGACTAGGAGTGTTTTAAGGCACATCAACCTAAAGAAGTTTTAGAGTGCGCTGGAAAAGAGCTATAGTGCTGCAATTTACAGCCAGGAACATTCACCTGGACAATAAGAATCCTGGTGCATTGAGCTGAAAAATATGCTGCAGTGTATGGTATTGGCTTGTTTGTAATAAACCACTAGCCTAGTACATTTTATTGGTTTTACAGCCATTTATTGTTTTGTTTTCAGAAATACAGTATGTAAGCAAAACCAATAAAATAGTTTATTACACAGCAATTGTTCAAGAAGGGAAGGACCTATCAGAAGAGGTATCTCTTAAAAAGTATTCAGTGGGTCTCATGTATTAAGAGACAAAATGGAGGAGATGGTTGAAGACCATCATGAGTTCTCTACTGCCTTTAATGAGGCTGGATGGAGAATCTTCCACAAGGCCTTGGACTATTGTGTGTGAGCTTTATTGGTGGGAGCTCATGTAAGTCAAGAACACAAAGCAGAAGCACAATATTTATTATTAGTTATTTATCAGGCTTTTATTAAAAGGTTTCAGCTAGCCAGTGAGAGACCATAAGGAATTAGGGGACACCTCTGAGACCAGACATAAGAGATCAGCAATTTGACTAACACCTGTTACATTCAGGTCACCCGTTTTGGTTTTACTACCCCTTCCTTTGGATTTCTCTCTCATAATATTAGACATGCTTGTTTACATTCAAGTCTAGACTCTTCAAAATATTATCTACTTGCTCATCTCTTCTTATCTGGGCAGCGGTGTCACAATAGTGCATATGATAAAGTAACAAGTCCATGTGTCTGTTTATAAGATGGGAACCCTGGATTTCAATATTTGGACAGTGAGACTTGTTCATGACAAAGGAGCTTTTAGTGTCACCCTCACACAAAAGTCCAGGGAGATGTTGTCGGAAGCAAATCAGCAGAGTTCTCATGATTTAGGACAGAGCTGAGTTTACCAGGGTTTATGCTGGAAATTTTACCAGAAATCTCAAGAAATGGACAAAATAAATGGCAAAATGCTATATCAAAGCAGTTAGAGACCAGAAAGTCTTGGAACATTTTGTCTCTCCTTTGTCCATGGGTAAATAATTTATGTAAGTCTTCAAGTGCTCCAGAGCAGCTCAGCACTGGTGTCTGGTGTATTTGCAAGAGCAATGTCACCACTCCGCCTCTCCCTGCTCAGCTTCTCTGTGTATGAGTACCCAGTAAGAAGTAGCTTTTCCAGAGACAACACAGTTTTGTGGTGTAATGTTCATCTTTCCAACCTCATTTAACAAAACTCTCCCCCTTTATATGTCCATGTAGGCAGGAACAAACAAACTAAAAGACCAACCAAACTAAATGACCTACCATTTTCTGACCTCCCAAAGGTGCAGATAGTTTTGATTTCAGAGGTACAGAACAGTCATGGACCACAATCCCCAGCTTTGGCATGCAAGTTTGGACTTTCAGCCATAGAAGG
Organism: Acanthisitta chloris; assembly: GCF_000695815.1. Taxonomy (NCBI): domain Eukaryota; kingdom Metazoa; phylum Chordata; class Aves; order Passeriformes; family Acanthisittidae; genus Acanthisitta; species Acanthisitta chloris. The sequence goes on along the minus strand of NW_008652339.1, from coordinate 24,576 downwards.
AATACTTCTCCTCAAAGGATACCTTTGGGGAAGCCAGATTCCTTTAACACGTCGAGTACCCCAACTTTCATCCTGACCTGAATCAGGGAAGTGTTTGGTGTATGTTCAGTTCCACCTGCAGCCTTTCAGCAGCTTCAGATGGTCACTGTATTCCATGTTCTACTAAGCCTTTCTGCTCAGCTGTCTGTAATTGAGCAGCTCTTCCCAGCACACCCACTACAGCTTCATCCTTATACTGCAGAAACCAATTCCAACCTATTATTGCACTGCTTAATGATCCTGCTCAGGCTGTTTTGGAAGAGTAGTCCTCAGCGTCTCACCCCAGGGATTTAAATAGGCTCGTACATCAAGGCCAAGCCTTGATAATTCCTTTATTTCTGGTGGCATTTTAAATCACATGGAAACCAGGAGCTTTTGAGCAGGGAAATGCCTCCCTGCCATTAGACAGCACCTATCACCAACCAAGAACACTCTTGAAATTTATATTCTTAGCTCGGCACTTGTTCAGAGCTAATGAATTGGGCTGGGACAAACAAATCACTGTTTCAAATGTTAAATTTCTCATAAAAGATTTCATTCCAACAGGGTGTTCTAACAGTAAGAGCCTGGGGTTTTTTTTTCTTTTCTGGGTTTTTGCTTAAATTTCCAAACCCATATGCAATTCCATATTTCTGTTTCAAAGTATATCTCTGATAGCTCTCACACCAAACCCGTGCTTTAGTATACTCTTCCCTATGTGCCCATGTTCTCTGTTTTTTTCTTTCTCCATTCAATTTCTTTAGCCTGTGAATCAGACTCACTGTAGTGAGGAGGGAGCAAAACACTGAATCTTTCAAGTCAAAATGAGAACTTTCCTTTTGAATAAATAATATGCATTATGGCAATAATGAGAAATTATAAGAAGTTGGTAGCATTTCAATAATCATATTCCTATTGTTTTGCTCAATAGGTGCTTGTTCATATTTTCAAGAACTCCTCTATGTACTACCAAGATCATCCTTGTAAAATGACAGATTTCCTGACCTTTTTCCTCTTCAAAGGGTTTTCACTGAGCACGTTTGTTCTACAGAATAATTGTTGGTAGAACTCCTGAACTCCAGGTACTTTCAGGCGAACCTCTATCAGAGTGAAGTTCTTTGTTTCCAGAATGTGAAAATCACTTGACCCTTGTTGAGGGCCATCAGAAATTACTATAGCTGCATTTCTTTATAAATATCGTTGTAAAAATAGAAGTTTATTGGAAAGACAGGAAAGGATGATACAGCTCTTTCCTTGGAGTGATTTTTATGGGGCTTTGGAACTTTCCTTGAATAAGGGCAGGAGGATTGTGCCTGAAGGATAAAATTGTCTTCTGAAGAAACACAGAGGTTGAAAGCAACAGAAAGAAGAATTATTGCCCAAAAGCTCTTATTTCAGAAAAAAATCAGGTCTATATTTTATTTAGGATGCCACCAAAAGTTGATAATGATCTAAATATGGATGGAATTTTAACATCAGATTTGTTACACAATGCATATATTCTAACATATTCATTGCTAAATATTATGGATGTAATTGGAAATGAACCCACTGATGTAGCTTGTTTACAAAAGTCAGTTAAACTTACTCAGCATCAGAACTACATAGAGTTGTACCGTGTTGGTTGCTGGTGGGGAAATTTTTGTCAACCTTTTTGCTCCTTGATTAAATTCTGCAACTAATGAAGTCAGTATCTGTTTTGGATTCTGCTATTTTAAGACTTAGGAAAAAATACAGATTTTCAAAATGGCTCATTATTAACTGTTGAAATTAATCACAGCACACCCATGCTAGCTACATACTAGCACAGACCCTGCCTAGCTACAAATACTGCTTTAGTTGGTTCATGTCGATAGGTCTTTGCCCCTACTAACTAGTGCCTAGCATTGGGTGTGTGATAAGCCACTTGTGCTGTTTATTGTCATGCATTTAGTCTCACTTGCAGCACAGGGAGAACGATGTGCCTTGGAAGTTCACACAGATTAGGCAGAAGTTGGAGGCTTAGGGCTCGGCCTTGAGATCGTGGCTCCACAGTGATGCTATTGATAAGTCTTCACACATCACTGGCAAAGAGCATTCATGGGGCCACAAGACCCACCTCTAAGAACTGAAGATCTCCTGAAGACTTTAAGACCACAGACCAGCACTGGGAGATGCACCTAAGTGGGAGTTTTGAGAAGCAGCATGCACCTGCAAGGGATGTGAGCGAGTAGTTTAAGGCCTCTCTGGGTACTTCCTTCCCGTAAGGATCGTTCTGGACCGTGTACAGGAGTGGTGGTGTCACTATTACACTTTGCTGATGTGAAATATGTTCCTGGGGCAGAGCCCTGGTGCTCCTGTGGCAGCAGCAGTCTCACAGCTGTGAGCAGGGTGTCTGTGTGTTTCTCTGGTAGATGTAATCCTCCAGAGTCCTGAAATTCACTGCTATGGTCATTTTAGTGTTCAGGTCCCTGAAATGAGAATACAAAACAGATTCCTAACGAACACTGGTGAAGGCAGAGTAACAGCTACAGAGCCCAATCCTCTACTGCTGAAAGCATCAACTATATGTGGCTACTACTGCTGAATCCCGTGGTGACATCCAACCTCTCCCTATGAGTCTTTCTCTACAATTTTCTCCATGAAGTTCTCAAAATATATCCTCCTGTAATGCAATATCCCTCTGCAGTCTTCCTCAGTGACCACACTTTCTCTGTGGTAGCTCGTTCCTCCTGGCCAGCAACAAAGTGGGCAGGATTGCCATGTGTCCCTGCAGGTGTTTGCCCCACGGACATACAGTGATGAAAAATGCACTGAATTCATTTAACTGTGCTTCCATTCCTGGTGCCAGCTCTTGAACTCAAGTGCTTCTTAGGTCTTTCTTTGTATCCAAGTTGATTGAGAGGTTGAATCATATACAATATTCAAATTGCTTTTATGCATGAAGAGATTTTCAAGAAATCAATGCACTCTTTGAGTTAGATAATTAATACATGAACTGGCTGCCCTTTAAAGACAGTAGTAATGTTCCTTACTAAGACCAATGCACTAATAGGACATTCAGTAGTGTACTTTTTAAAAGCTAAATTCTTTATTGTTGGTATTTGAGTAGGACACAGAATTAGGCATGCTGAGCTGTATTTATTAGCAGAAAACTGATTATTATTACTGACCAATCTGCTTTTTAATGATTCAGCGAGCATGTTGGTTTTTATAGTAATGAGTATGGGGCTCTTAATCAGGTGATCTGACAAGTGTGCAGTTTGCCTGGAAAATTATGCTGGACTGAAAGTGGTTTTATGAAGAATAAAAAAGGGAAAAGAACCCATAAAATGTTGGCATTTAGAAGAGAAAGAGTCAGGAACTGCTGAAGGAACAAGAGTTTAATTCTTTGTGTCTGTCATCTATATGCAGATATTTGGCCAAAATTCCCAGTTAGTATCAAGGTTTCTTTGTGCCCAAGTTAAGAAGAATTTCAGGTCTGTTTTTGCTATTTTCCACTGAAGGCCGAAGAAGCAGGAGTGAAATGCTCTTACCAAGCAGAAGGGTAATGTGGTACTATGAAAGGCTCCTGTAAAATCAGATGTCTGCATCTCCCTTGGGCTCTGGGGCTTGTTGGCCTCCCTTTAGTTAAAAAATAAATGTTTACTTTTACTTTGAGTACAGATTTGTTTCATTTTTTACATACTCACATGACCCTAAGGCATCCTAGTCTTTCTGCCAACCTGATCTATTTTCTGATACTGGTCTTCTCTTGCTTCACACTCCTGAAAGATGCCTTTGCACACACCCAAGAGCCTGGCCTGAAAGATGATGATGGGTTTTGTGGGCTGCTATTCACACTCATCACAGTCTAAGCAGATTTTCACACTGAGGAAGTCTATGCAATGAAATAGCTGACTTACTTCTGACAACAGTGATCGAATGAGGCTCCGTGGAGACTTCTGCTGACTTTGATGGCCTTTGATCAGTCAATAATGAGTCCCTGTCACCAATGACCTTTATCAATGTACAACAAGAAATAATGAATATTCTACTAAAAAATACATCAAAACTCTCTTTTTTCGATTTGCCTCTATTCAGCAATCTCCCTGTTCTTCTCTCTATGACTGACTAGAGGTTATAATTGTATTTCATTCTGCTGATCCAGTTGTAAGTGGGTGTCCAGTTCTGAGGTTCAACTTAAGAGCTATTGGACACTTTCCACTCCAATTGATTTCATAAAGGCAGCAAGTAAAACCTATTTTTAAAAGAATGATCCAAATAATTTATTCATGGAGGACTCAATGTGCTAAGCAGGTAGAGAGGAAACTCCCCAAGGAGCAACTTTTAGGATTAATACTAGTGTTTTTCAAATTCTGACATAACACCAGAATTAAGCTAGCTTTTGTCACGTGCTCTACATTCCCTTTAGCATTTGAATAATGGGTATCAGTCTATGGCTGTTGTTTCCTAGGTCATTCATACACTAAGGCTGATCAAAGTCTCACTGAGGTTGATGTGAAGAGCCCCATTGATGTCAGTGTGCTTTGTATCCACTCTAACTTCCAGAACTGGGGTCCTGCTTATTGTGCACAACTTAATCTAAGGCAGTGTGTGTTGCTTGGAGGAGCCACTTTTGCTTTTACAAGTTTTCTTCTGAGCCTTAGGTATCAGAATTTATACTTCAAGAGAATTTGCACTGAAGCCATTGAAAATTATACATAAATAAAAATGTTGGAAGCTACAGTTGTCTGTTACATAGGAGGACCAGATACATATATTCCTTTTTCTTCTTCTTTCCATTTTCTCCTATTCCCCTGCCAGTATGCAGAATACTTGATTAGAAAAGATAACAGGTGTGTTTTCAGTATTTGCTTTGGAAAAAACCTCACCAAATATGACAGACAATGGAAATAAGGCATGCAAGAATTCTGCTTCGTGTTCTTAAAGAACTAAACGGACCAAGGAGGCAATTTCAACTCTAGTCTCACAAATGCCCTTATTTTTTTTCCTCCTAGGTTCAGTATTATTTTTATATTGTGCACTGACCTCATACAAAAGGGGGTGTGTGAAGCTGATAGAGAATAAGCACCATCAGTGAATCAATATAGGTGAACTAACTCCAGAAGTAAAAGTGCATTGGAGAGAAGCAATATTGCATTATTTTTTTTATTGTCTGCAACACCTGAGCCTTGAGTATCATTTGGAAATACAAAAATGTCCTTTTATCTACATTGTGAACTTGAAAGGATTCCCTGTCTATTTGCTCTTTGTAATCAAAAGCTGTTGTCCATGATTGCACAGTATTTTGTATTGTCTTCTGTAAAACTCCAAAGTGACTGTTTAGATTGAATGCCTCAAGTGAGCACTAAGTAAGTCAAAGCACATTGTATTTCCTTTCAAGACCTGGGAGACAGATGTGTCACTCAATACCATCTTTTCTCTATAATCACAAGGTGCTTTAGTGCTTTTGTTCCACAGTGATGAAATTTGCTCTTTTTTTCAACCTATCTTGAAAACCACTTGGTGTGTGAAATTTGGTGTAGAGACACTGCAAAGTTTAAGCTTATAGTTATGTACAAGTTAGGCACTGATGTCAGCCACAATGGGCCTTCCCAGCAAGTAAATATCTCAGAAACATTCACTGTAACCTCCACCCTCACGGACTAAACTCCCACTGCTGCTGCAGTTATTCATTATGGTAAAACTCAGGTAACTATCAAAACCTATTATGCAAGGAACTACATAAATTCAGAGTAGTAGTTGGTCTATGCTCTGATGAGCAAAGTCTAAAAAGACAAGACAGCCTAGGGACGGGGTTAGGAGTATAACCATATTTTTCAATAATCTCACATCAGCCTATGGATTTATTGGGGGAGGGGGGTTTGAGAATGATAGAATGCAGTCTTCAAATGTTATGATTTCCTGTACAACTTAATCTCTTTTTAGTCTTCAAAATCATCTGGATTGGAACTAGATGATCTATGAGGTGCCTTCCAACCCTAAACATTCTGTGATTCTCTCATTCTAAAACACTCTTTTCTTGAAAAAAAATCAGTGATGCAGTGAGCATTTCTACACACACAGCACAGCAAAAACCAACTCCAGCTCTTCTCTAAGCTTCCATGGTTGAAAACCTCAGCCATCATGCTCACATAGCTGCTGCCTCTATGCTTAGGATCTGTGGCTTCCTAGCACAGATTTAAATTGCACCACAAAGTACTACCATAACTGACTGGCCCTTTCATAAAACATTCCAAGTATTTGCAGTTACAGGAGGTGTATGCTTTGATTGCAATGCTTGTTTTGAAGTACCTTCAATACTATAAAACATTTTAAAAATAAAAGCATTTTCCCTAAAGTCAGAACACTTCTAGCCTTGGGGGGGTGAAAGATTCAAAATTAATCTCCATCTAGACTAGGCCAAATGAACTCATGTTTTGCATTATTTAGTATGAAGATCAGCTATCATTCTTTCCAGTGTCATGCTTTTAGACATTTGTTGTTTTCGTGCATCCTCAGTGGAATAGTTTTCCAGTAGTGACAAACTGGGAACCAGTGACAAACTGGGAAACAGTCTCACCAGCACACGTGGCTTGTTTTTGTATAACATTGTGTTGATAATCTGGAAGCTTTGTAGTAAAAATAGGAACCACAAGTTTGGGAACTGGAGATCTAATAATTCTATTTATGTAGAGTTGGTAACCAGGAAGATTATGGGAATTAATAGATTTTAACAAGATGTTTGTGTTGCTTTCACTGCAGAAGACATGGATGACTAAGAATACTGTATGTACTATTCCTGGAGATGCTAAGCATCTGTCTGTATTTTGCTCCATATTTCAGCTGTACTTTGAAAACTTTTCTCTGTAGTGTTTTTTTCACAAAGTACATATTCACTGTACTTTGCAATCCTAACTACTTCTCCCTGAATAGGAGTCTATCATGGCAATTAAAAGTTGCTAGTAGCTGTGGAAAATTAATTTTTCCTGACCTGATGAAGGTGTTCTTCTGCTCTTCTGCACCTCAGCTTTTTGGATAATTTACATGTTTCTGACTTAGATTATGCAATGGTATTATTGCACTTGTGAAAATATAGGGCATAAGTAAGTGAGAATGGCTGTTCCTTACAGAACAAAAGCTGGTCCTTGGGTATACACATACATCACTTGCTGAATGAAATAATTGCCATTTTGCTCTCCTAAGGATACAATTTTTCCCATGCAACAACTGAAAAAAACTGAGCTGATGAAGAAACAAAGGGACTTGCACAGAGATAAAAAGGTTGATATTTTCTGCCATAAAAAAACAAATGTGAAAAGTTCATAATTTAAAGCAGCCCCAGGTATTAATAAATAATTAAGTCCCCAATTATATGCAGTTTCTCCTTAACATAAAGCTAACTTGCCATTTTTTTGTAAAAACCAGTCCGTAGGCTTTTATCATATACACATGTGTATATACAGGGATAGATAAATACATGTATATAAAATCTCATGTCACAGCAATAATTTACTTCAATTTTTCAAGATTTTTTTTCATCCATGAATGGTTGTCTTGTTGTACTCTTTGTACTATATGATCTACAATAACCCCAGCAGTAAAATAAGGTTTTTCAAGTGTGACTTCATTGGATTTACTCCCATATTCTGTATGTATAGCACAGCAGCATGAAGCAGTGCCAACATGAGAATTAACTAGAACTATAAAGCTGAATGCATCCTTTGCCAGTAGCCTTAATTCACCCTCACTTACTCTTCCCCGGATTGTCACTAATAGGCGATGACTACTTCTTAATTATTATATAAGTTTAAAAGCTGATTATTATTGCTTAATGATATGAATGCTTTTAGCTGTGATTGGTCAGAGAAATCTCTTTGCATTTCAGGTTCCTGAATGGATATGTTTGCAAACATTTTGCCTGGCATATTTGTTTAGGAATAGTTGAAAACCATATTTCATGAACACACATTCTGAGTCCTTTAAATTCCTTTTCTACAAACACATCAATTACTCTGGGAAATGCAATGAATTTTTCTCAGATATGAGCAAAAATCATTTAAAATTTGGATGAATATGGGCTTTTTTCCTTGCTTCATAACTTCTTCAGTTTTATTTGAAATAGAAAAATGTATATTGAATTAGGCAATAGGAGCTATGTTGGAAAGTTTTTGTCATTCAGCAGATGCAGAAGAGCAAGCTGAGGAATGCAGCTTGGCTCATCCCACCTAATTTTGGGATTTAACTGAGGCATACAACTGAACCTTGGTTTTGGCATTTGACAGAATAGCCCTCCTAGGACAGAAAAAGGCATGTTATTGTCTGAAGAAAATCATCTTCTTCCCAAGTGGTCATGACCTAAAAGGCTCCTTTTCCTTTTCTGCAAACCAAAAAACTCATCTCTATGGAACAAAAATCATACATTAGCCAGCCAGCAGTCTTGCCTGAGGAAATAGGTAAATTTTGCTCCTTCAGAGAGGCTCAAACAATTAAATTTGTGAGCTCTTCCACAGAAGAGTTACAATGCTCATAGGTTTGCTTCTGATTTTTTTCCCTACCCCACCTTGGCTTCGCTCAGCCCTGGACAGGCAGGATTGACTTCCACCAATCCACTGTGCCTCTGGGACTGCCAATGGACTTGTTAAATTGTGATCATAATTTTTAGGCTGTTGGCCACACATTTGTTATGAAATGAAGTAACTCTCTTCACATGAGCTGTCAGACAGAAATTACTTTTAGTCACAATCCATCTAAATTTCAACTGGAGGCTTCAAGGTGAAGGCTGTGAACTTTGTTACCTAATAAAGGTCCATGAAGCCATCCAAGCTTTTTCATTTTTAGCTAGAACAGTATTTCTATACTCCTGTGCTGTAGAAAGTATTGTTTATATGTCAAAACTCCATAAATCCTGTTTTTCAGGAGATTACCTTCTTCAAAGTTGAGATTTAATTTCTTTAGGCCAAATTCTGCCCTCCCTTCCTTCTCCTGTTCAAAGCAATAAATGCTTTAAATAAACTCAAAGGGAGCTCTCTAGCCCCATGTCTGTAAAACTCGAAAAACTTATCTATTTATAATATTTCTTTAGGCTTAAAATCATCTCCGTTCTTCTCCTCTGAATGTTTAAGATTTATTAAGCAAATGGAAGTCTTGTTACGCTTGTTATAACATATTCACCCTTAAGCCACTGGAGTATTGAGCCCATGAACTGAGGCTTGGAGATCTTTAGAGATGTGTGGAAGGAGCTTGAATGAGAGAGTGAGCATCCATAAGCTCTATATAGTTGCACACACAAGGATCTACACTGTACTTTGCATTTGAATATTTCTCTTCAATGCCTTTTGCTTACACTTCATTTTTAATCAAGCACACTGAATGCAACCCAAAACAAGACCTTTTCCTAATGCTGGGTTTAATGACCCTTTTAATACCAGCAGAGCTGGCCTCCTTCGCTCTCTCTGCTGTTCCCTCGTAGCTTTGGAGCGTTAAACGTGTTATAAAAATGTCTTTTTGGTATGGTCCACAAATTAACTGAAAGGCTCAGAGAAGCAGTATACTCATCCAGCATGAAATCAAAATCTAATCAATGCAGATTATGTTAGATTAGCTAAGCAAGTAAACAATTAGCCAAGTTAATGTTACTTACCATGTCCTTCAGCACCGAACAGTGGAGGAATTTGTCTTCCCAGGCATGTTTAGTTCCAGCTCTTGTTGGTGACATTGCAAGTTGTTGGATGAATTTTTCAAGCTGCTATCTCTTGTCAGCTCTTTCTTTTCATTGCATTCTGAGTCCTGAACTAAAGGAAAGAAATGTTGGTAGGAAGAGGGGAGTCAGCTGCTTGGGAATGAATTATGGGGTTTGATGTGAACCCATGATGCAGACTAAGGAACTGTCCTCAAGTTTGAGTTGTCACACATGATTCTCACCAGATTGGATTATGTGGGATTTTGCAATATTATGATGTTGCTCACTCCTGGAAGGGTTGAGGAGCTGGGTCCCCATGAACCACCCCACTGTCTCAGAGGCAAAACTACTCTGACTTAATATGAAAGATTACTGGCAAATATGGAAACTAAATAAGCAGTTGGTTTTGGTTTTTATAAAATTCCAGAATGGTTTGGGTTGGAAGGGATCTTGAAGATCCTCTAGTTCCATCCCCTCTGCCATGGGCAGGGACACCTTCCACTGATCCCATCCAACCTGGCCTTGAACACTTCCAGGGATGAGACATCCACAGGTTCTCTGGGCAATGAGAGCTGTTGGGGATGTTGAGGGGAAGGTTCATTGTTTTTTTGTTGATGTGTGCATGCAAGTGTCTTCCTCCCTCTGAATTCTCCATACTGTTCAGATTGACTTTACTCATTGAGGTCATGGTGAAAATGAAATCAGCAGCTGGAAATCTGGTTCAGAAAAACCTGCTCCATCACTCTGCCTTTTCCTTCAGGTTTTATGAAAGTCACTTCCTGACTGGTGTGGACTGATGGGCTTTGGTACCTGCGTTGTGTATGCACAAGTCTTTCTACAATATTGCATTTCACTTTTGCTTCCATTTCTCTTTGGATTAAGACAAGCACACCCACAAAAATAATAAATTGAGCAATCTGAAACCAGTTTCAGAGCATCTGTTTACAAATATCACCAAGCTACAGAAAAACTGTGAGTCTGAGTTTAAAGTTCTCACAGTAATTTAGGACCTGCGTTGTGTATGCACAAGTCTTTCTACAATATTGCATTTCACTTTTGCTTCCATTTCTCTTTGGATTAAGACAAGCACACCCACAAAAATAATAAATTGAGCAATCTGAAACCAGTTTCAGAGCATCTGTTTACAAATATCACCAAGCTACAGAAAAACTGTGAGTCTGAGTTTAAAGTTCTCACAGTAATTTAGGAATAAAAATTTGCACAA
>NW_008652339.1:0-13675 GCF_000695815.1 Acanthisitta chloris | reverse complement strand
AAACAAACATGATCCATTTTTAGCTGCTGTTTCTACAGAATCGTGGATGAAATGGAATTAATCCAGTGGTCATATCTAAAACACTGCAACTATCTTCTGTTATTAACACAACCTGTTTCAACTTTGTTCATTCTAGATAAGTCTTGTCAAAATGATATACCCAATTAAATTTCTGTTGTCTCCATCACTTGCAAAATTTCACACCACCTCCAATTTTTTCATGTTTTGTGAAGGATTGCACTCCATGTTGTAGCATTATAGCTGGTAAAAAATTTGATCTACATAATGTATTAATATTAACTCCATCCAGTGACTGCCACACCTGGGCAACCATTCTCAATTTTTCAGTGGGGTAGAAGGGAAATCACAGAACTTTTAAAAGGTTTTAAGAGAAATTCAACACACCACATTTTTTAACTTCTCTCAGAAAGAAGGATCCTGCTGGCATTGAGTAAAAGGTTTGACTTTGCAGAAAAATGCAGTAGGTCAAATGCAAAAATATTTACAGGTATTTTCCCATTATAAAAAATTAGCGATGTTTATTTTTGATCTTGAAATTCTTTACTGAATCATTGTTAATTTTTTTTTTTTTTTTTGCCAGAGAAACTTAGTAGGAATTCTGAGGAATAAATTGCTCTAAGCCTCTTTCCACCTGGCCTTGAACACTTCCTGGGATGAGGCATCCACAGCTTCTCTGTGCAGCCTGTGCCAGTGCCTTACCACCCTCACAATAAAGAATTTCTTCCAATATCTAACCTAAACCTCTCCTCTACCAGTTTAAAGCCATTGCCCTTTTTCTATCACTACATACCCTTGTAAGTCACAGCTGCAATATGAATATAGGAACCAAGAAACAAAAATGGGTCTGTAACACTAAAGGAAAAATGAGATTTTTTGAATGTTGTTATTGTGGTTGCCAAGTTTACAGCTGAATCCTTTCCAAGCAAATCATGTGGTCACATGGATTTCCATTTATCCAGCTGCTTGACAACATCTGGGGATTGTTGCAATTGGTTGTCATATTAGCAATAGCAGGAGCATTTATCCTGTGATGTGAGTCTCTGGAGGCCACAATGATATAAATAATCCAAGGAACAATACAGCAAAATGTTACATGCCAGAGTCCAATGCAAGGATAATTCTAAAGCAAAAGAACCTAAATACAAAAGCAATCCTTGATTGATACAAGTTTTACTTGAGTAATAAACAAGACTGATTCATGTAAAAGGATTAAATTTTATCAAGCAATAATCATAGGCTGATTTCAGTGACCTGAGAGTCTGAATGGACACAGGCTTTAAATACAGATACCTTTTAAGTGTGAATTTACAAAGAAAGCCTCTTTGAACAACTGAACTTGTAAGAAAATTTTACTGTGGTGCATTAAAGAAATTTTGTATTCCCAGCACTTTTTTATAAAGAAAAAAAGAGATCAAAATTTTTTCAATCTGGTTTAACTTTAAAGCTTTAAATTATTTAAGCACTTTGATAATGTAAATAAGTCTCCATTACAAAAAAAGGAAACAAATTAATTTCTTGGTCATTTTCCAACCTTTATTCAACAAATTTGATTATGTTATTCTGGACAAGGAATCCAGATTATGAGATCAGTGAAAATTTGACAAATGTTGAAGTCCTAAAAGTGTAGCTCAAAGCCTGCAAATGAAGAGAACAGTTAATGGGCTCAGGGAAGTGGGATTAGGGTGAATTACCTGTGATTTTGGCAAGGATTTACACCAGTTTTGACACTGACATTTTCAATTGAATTCTGTTTAAACTTTTTTCCAGTTTAGCCACTTCTACAACTTGATCCTCGTTGTACTGCTTCACTCAAGCTCATTTATTTTGATGGAGTATATCTTTATTCCTGGATTTATGGAGGTGGAATGCTAAACTACTTCAAATTAGCTGGGTTTGTGTGTACATGAGGATTAATGGATAAAAGAGCAACCAACAACTGAGATTTACAGATGCTTCTTTTTTCTATAACATTCTTATGATGGTTTTTGACAAATACTATGGAATGTAAAGGATAGGATTAGCTTCTGGTCTGCAGAAATTGCCTCTTGCATCTTGAAATCAGAGGACTTCTGTCAGCTGGTTGCCATGACCCATCCAAACTCCAGTAAGTAACTGTGAAAGTTTGCGTGCTGTGATTCACTTCAAACAATGTGTTGTGCAATGACTGTAAAAAACAAAAGCCTATCAATAATCAACGGGTTGTGGTTAAAAAAATTAATGGTTCTCAATATAAAATTGGATCTCCAGGTCTTCACTCATCCACTTCAGAACTAGTTCAAAGCTATCTGAGGTAATAAAAGACCTTGCTAAAATAAAAGACCTATCCAAGCTAATAAAAAACTTGACAGAGTTACTGTGTGTCATTTTCCAGGGAGCTGTAACTACTGTGTTATAGCCAGTTCATTGAGAACTAAGTACAGAGCACAAATACTGACGAAGCTTTGGAAGAGGAATGAATTATGGTTGGATCAGATACAGACACAAAAGTGCTGTGTTGGAGGTTAAAACCATTCCAGGAGCTGAATGCTTTTGCTGCATTGAAAAGAATGTGACAATGAGTTTCATTTAAAGACTGAATTCATTTGCCATGGGAACAATGAGATTTTGCTTTTTTAATCAAAATGCAGACAAGTAATTTCTTAGGCAAGCAAAGCTCTGAATTATGCTAGGGAAGATACAACGTGAGTAAACAGTCTTTTCTGTAATACAGCTATAAAATATTATATTATACATATACATGAAATAAAGAAGTGATTGAACTCGTCGTTTAATTGTATTATCAGATTTGTAGCTTGTGAAAATATCAGGGAAAATAACACAGTACATAGGATAGGTCAATTTATTAATTGTGGATAATTTTTGAGCCAACTCCAGTCAGTGCTATTGTATTTCATATTTATAAGTATTCATCAAGTTGCTTGGATAAATAATTTTCAACCAGACCATTAGGTTTTTATGGTCTTCCCATTTTGATTGCATCCTAGTTGTCTACCAGGATCGACTGGTCTCCAAGGTCACCCAGCATCATTTCTACATGGATGCCTGTTATTCTTCTAGTGGGAGAGTAAACTCTAACACCTGGACAGTTTGATCTTTTTGATGATGTTACATTTGTGACACTCTAAATATTTCGTAGTCTTCCAAAGAACAGGACAAAAGGGTTCTTTTATTCATGCATATCTTTCTCATTCTTGCCCATTTCCTTCCAGCTCGGTTATAGCTGGCTTCACTTGCTTCTTAAAATTGTATTGCAGAAAAACTCCAGTCGAACTGGGGGCCAAATCTTAGCCTAGTTCTTAATTTTCACTCCCACAAAAATTGGGAGTTTTATATTAATAAGAGCTTAGAACACAAACCTATTAATTAACAAAGCAAAAATGCCAGTTGGAGCTTGAACCAAGACATCAATATGTGCTTGAATTGTGTTATTGTTATTATTTTCACCAGAAGAGACACAATGACTTGGAGGTTTCTACTTAAGTGAGGAGCAATATTCACATCCCTGCTCTCAGCAAGAGTGAACACCAGTAGAACCAGCTGCCCCAAATACAGCCTCACCCATGTAGCTGTCCTGTTCAGGTTGTTTCTGTGCTTTCTTGGCAATGCAGGAACAACATGAATGGCTAGAAGCAATTTGAGATTGAGCAGCTGAGTGCTGCTGGAGCAGGGGCAGCACATACTCTCCAATAGGATTTTCAAAACAAGATCCAAGGTAGGCTTTGGAGCACAGGAGTTGCTGGATTTTCAAAATATTTCAAGGCCAGCTGTACTTTTGGTAATCTTGTCACATCTTTTAGTGACTGAAAGCAAAATGAGGGAGCTAATCAGAAGCTCTTCTTTCTTTCCCAGGAGAGCAGCTCTACACGTGGAGCTAACAGCTCCCCTTGAAGTCCACATCCATTCAGCATGGAGCAAATGATCTCCTGTGCGAGGTGAAAAGACATTTAGGGGCGCGGAGAGTGGGGCAGAAGGAAAATGGGAAATTTTTTCCACTTCACATGGGAATGATGCTGTAAAAATAGATTTTGTCCTGGTTTTAGGAGTCTTTTATTTTAAATTTTCTCAGGTTCATGCCTTGACTCCAACATTCCTAGAAAGGTAAAGACCTCTAAGCCTGGCCCTATTTTGTCTTTGTGCCATGGCCTTTTTTAGGCTTAGAGCTCTACTTATTTGCAGAAAATTGTTTGTATGTTGCTTCGCAAGCCTGGAGCAGACAATTTTCTTGGTTTTCAGATTTCAGTTTGGGGCTTGAGGCAGGGAGAGACTATTTAAATGCAGATATCAGATGGTACCCATTGCCCCAGGGGAGACCAGGGTTACAAAATCTTCATTAAGGCCATGTGAGAAGCAAAAGAAGAAAAAATGATTCATTTCTTCATGTTATTCATAGATGGGAATACATTGTCTTGAATATTAGCTACGGGTCTTGTCCCTAGAGATGTGAACACACTGGCAATGAGGAGTTTTGAACAGGTTCCCAGCCATTAGGGAGTTACACAATACATGAAGAAGGTGAGATGAGAACAGGGACTTGATCCATCCCCATTCTCTATTTCTTCCTGTTTAAAATGCATTAATATTAAAGGGAAAAAAAAAAAGAAGAAAAAAAAAAAAGAAAGAAAAACCCCAACAGAATAGCAGCAGACTTCGTAACCTGCCAGAGAAAAAGGGGAAACAAGATATATACAGCCTGCAGCTGACACTAACTTTTTCCTTTCTTTTCTACCTGAATCTGAGATAATAGGAATAATAACTATTTTTTTCTGCCCACTGACCCAAAAGATGTGTGTTATTGTGCTAATCCACTTCTACTGGTATTGACTGCTGGTCTCCATGGGTTTGCCTGGCAGAGTCAGAAATAAATTACCCATCTGAATCAATGAAGCTCATGACTATGGTTTACACAGATGTAGCTCTGTCACCTGTACTTGCAACTGATAAGTGATTGCAAAGTACTTCCGTACTTTATCTTTTGAGTGTGTAAGGACATGCAAGCCACACTTGGGAGAAACCCACTCATCAACCCACTCTTGTTTCATAATAGTGTTAGGTTAGACAAACTAAAGGATCTTAAAAATCAGCATTGCTTCTTCTCCTTGCTATGAAAAAAGCCAGTGAGTTAATTGAGGGTTGTGATGCTGATGTCTTGGTGACACTGAGGTTATTCCACTCCCTCAAAGCTCAAATTAAACTGAGAAAGCACAGCTACCTCACAGACTGTGTTGTGCCTGGTACACCTTGATTTTAAGTTAGATTAGTTCATTATTTATAAGCTTCCAGATGTAGAGAGTTCACTGACTGCAGGATTTGTGTTGTGAGTGAAAGAAGAACTAAGTCACCTAATGGGCAACTGCCTTGTGCTTTGAGAGATCATCTGGTATCATTAAAATCCACAGAACAGCCAAGTGTGTGCCAAGTGTACCAAGTGTGTGCCATTAAGTTGTGGAAGTGATTCAGGAATTCAACAGCAGCACTAGTATTATTTAAAGTCAAATTGAGAAAACTCAGGCTGAAGGGAGCTCTAAGAGAAAATTCTTGAAGAAGCTGGATTCCTGTGTTGGAAATCTCTGCTGAAGCACTGGCAGCCACATGGAGCAGCATCACCCTGAATATCCACATCTGCAACAGAGCAGACACAATGTAGGTGAAAGATCTCAGTTCAGACCTCATTGGGAACTGTCATATGGGTGAGAATGAAATTATAGATTTTTTTACAGCAACTATTCATCATAATATCCTATATGCGATTTTCAACAGAATTTCTGCCCCTAGACAGAAAATAAGGCTTTCTAGATCAGTTTTCGCTATTGATTAAGAATCTGAACCTCTGTTTTGCTCTTTTAGAAGTCATCTGGAGAAATGTTACTTTCAATAACATCAAAATATATGTGTTACCAGTCCGATTGCCTGAAAGTAATCATGGATTTAGCTGCTTATACTCACTAAGTGGTGCTCATTTTTCTAGAAGCTGATGTCAAAGGTTATGTACAAAATCACAGAATTGTAGACAAAAATATGGATGGGAACTCTGGAGGTCATTGAGCCCAACCTCCTGCTCAAGGCAGGGTCTGTTAGAACAGGTTGCTCAGAGCCTCATCCATTCAAATTTTAAATACCTTGGAGGCAATATTCTACGACTTCTTCAAGGCCCTCTTACTGCCTTTAAGTGCCCTTGCGGTGACTTCCCCTCACTTCTATCCAACCAGAGCATCCACTGTTGGACCCTTGGCCATGCATATTCACTGTGTGCTCATGGGACATACTGGGTCTGGGTCTCTGCCCCTCCTCCTCTAGCCTCAAGCACAGTGATGTACCTCTTGAGCCTTTTCTTCTAGAGGCTGAACAAACTCATTTAGATAAGCTTTTATTCTTTCATTTATGGAGTTACAGCATAGCAAGTGTCATTAGCACAGCATAACTATAAAGAAATCTGTTTTATTTTAATTCATTGCAATATTTTCTCCATCTGTGTTTGTAAATAGCCATGATAGGAAGCCATAATTGTGTTGTTTCCTTTCATATATAACTTCTATTGGATCTGTGCAAGCTGTACACTTACAATTAATGTGGCCTATTACATTTTGGCTTTGTCCATGACCCATTTGGCTCCTTCCACTCCAGAGTAACTCCCACCAGGGTGATCCTGCCCCTCCTAAAGGCAGAAGAAGGTGAAACTGAAGTTTGTTCTGAGGAGCTAAGAGACAGGTCAGAGCTGCATTCAACTGAAAGGATGCTGAAGGAAGAAGTCTTTCTCTCAGCACTTCATCATGGACTGTGAAGCACTCACTGCTTTGTGTGGTGTGTCCAGAAGGCACATGGGACTCTGCAGCACCCTCAGTTGTGCCAGTACAGGAGCCCTGATGCCTCCCCTGATATGACATTTTGGGTGCTCATGGCACAGTGGCTGTGACAGCACAAGGCTATGCACTAGGTCATGATGCAAACAAATCCTTGGAGGTGGAGTGGGTTTTTCAGCCCTTCTCTCTGCTCTGCAGTGCTGTGGCTGTTGGTGCCTTAAACCAGCTTAAGTACCTCCCTGTGAGTTGTAGTGGCAGATTTGCATTGCAGCACAGATGTACCCAGTGTAACATCACATATAACTCTGCAAAGCCAACATCTGGTCCCATTAAATGCAGCAGAAATATTGTTATTGGGTCCAATAGGCCTTGTAGCTCATGTATTTATTTTGCTTTTTTTTTTCTAGAGAAAATAAAAGTCACTTACATGATTGAGTGACCTGTCTGAACCAGTCAGAGCTCTGACCCAAAGGTTTGATCACAGAGCAATGATATGGAGTTTGTGTGAATTTCACAATTTTATGCTTTCTTCCAGGTCACTATCTATTATTTTCAGAATGGAAAATTCAAAGATATGAAAGCACCTAATAGGTTGAGGGAGACAATGCCTTATAAAAATGTTATTGCTATTGACTTTGTGGAAGATTTGATTACAATGAATTGGCAGGGAAATGATTTAATACTAAGCATTGACAACTGTAATATCCAAGAGTAATTCTGAGCAATAAGAGACAAGTCAAAAAAAACCACATTTCCTTTTATTGCAGGAGAGGCTGTTGCTGAAGGGATAACAGGGACTCAGTGTAGTAACTACTGAGAGTAATACATTTGTGTTGGAAGAGTTAGAGTAGAATTTTGGCCAAACAAGAAACATATATAAGGAAAAAATAATTCCATAAGTAGCTGGAACAAATCTAAAATTAATAGAGTAAAATGTTTTTTAACATTAAAAACATTTTATTAACAACTGCTACAAGTGAGTTGCCATAAATAGGGCAAAACAACCAAAAATCTGTTGTCTACACAAGGTCCCAAGACAGATTTGTTGAAGCCATTTAACACCTTATGTTGCCTTTGGTGTGTGCTTTGGTGTGCGCCTTAAGCATGAGGAATTTCGACTGCTAGCTCAAACTATGGTCCCAAAAATTCTCTGTCAAGCTCGATTATGTCCCCACTTTCTCTGTTCTCCCTTGCATTTCATCACAGCCAGAGATTTACAACACGTTGTTTCAGTTCAGCTCAAGATTGTGCTACAGCTCAGCCAAATAGCTGTCCATAAGAAAGTAAAAATCTTAGTATGATTCCAACCAGAGACTCTTTATCTTTAAAATACAGCATTCTGAAACCTAATGTCCTCTGGTTTTATTACCTATTCTTGAGGGGTGCTTAGCTGGCAAGTGCAACATCTGCCACCAGCTCCTCGCAGCTTTAGCAGCCTGAGAGCAAACTTCCCAGCCTGGGCACAAATAACATTCTACAGGACATAATGGCTGGTGGTGTAGGAGGTTTTTGCTGTTCCCTGGCTTCCAGTCCCTCCAGGATTCAGGCTCCATAGCAGAGCACCTTTCCTGGCCAAAGGGCAAGATGGGACCTTGGTCGCTGCAGAGGAGAGCAGTGGTCCCTGCCCCTCTCTGGTAAACCATCCTTTCTCCCTCTCCCTTTCAAGGGAAGAGGAGGGGCTGCTGTTGTGGTTCAAAGCCAATTCTTCACTTGTATTCAGCAGGTATAAAACCTGCACAGGAACCTGCTCATGCAGAGAGGGCTCTGCGTGGCCAGTGACACTAATTTACCATGAGGGGAATATTCCAGCCTAAATGGTCTCTACTGTGTATAAAACACTCAGTACCAGTGACATTTGCCTCTTCTCTTAGTGGTAAAACACATTTATTTGTGAAGTAGATCTTGATCTATCTCAGAACAGTGTTTTTAGTTTTTCCCAGTAGCATTTATAATGATTGAAAGTGTAGGCTAGAAAGGACATCTTTCCATAGCAATGAACAAAAATAAGAATAACTTTTCAGCATTACCATATATCAATAGCCAATTATTTTTGTAAGGATGGGTTCTGGCTGGCTGCTAATGGACTGACAATGAGATAAGTCTTCCAGGAGAGAAACCATCATTTTAAAGATGGAGTGGCTGGCCTTTTAATTTTAAGGTATTACCAAAACCACACCTTTCACCTTTAAAAATTGTAAATGATCGCAGTCTTGTTCTAAGTCATTTAATTGCTGTTTGAACAGAGCCTGGCTCATGCTTTGCAGGGGTTTGTCTTTCTTAGCACTGATAGTGCCACTTAATTTCTTAATTTTTCTTGAAGAACAATATCCTCCTTGCTTGTACTCTCCCTCCCAGCTGCTTGCTGGCCATCTGTCTGCAAAGACAGTTTTAGGAATCCACAGACAATTCACCCTTGCTCATATGTATTTCTAGAACCTGATATACAGCCCAGATATGCACAGGCACAAAGTAAAGTCTATTAATGATGAGATAAAATGCAAAGATGCTTTAGAAAACTTTTCCAAATGTTTCAGATAAGGGAGGCTCACATTTTTTGCTGGTTTTTTCCTTCTGCTTTGGTGCATATTCTTTCATCTTCACCTGTTTCATCCATCTGCCTTTCTCTCTGACACAGGGAGTTTTGACGATGTAGATTAGGAGTCTCGTGTCTCTCTCTAACTCTGCTGGAGCTCCTAGCTTTAAACTTCCTCTTGAAAATAAGCTTGAAAGAAAGATCACCAGATGCTCTAGAATTTGCACCAAGACTCACCTATGACTCAACTGTATATGTGAATAGCCAAGGAGCTTGGGAAATATCTAAACACCTTATTGTTATCCATGCCCATGGGTCAAAGTGATTTCAGATAAATG
This sequence comes from Acanthisitta chloris, assembly GCF_000695815.1. Lineage (NCBI taxonomy): Eukaryota > Metazoa > Chordata > Aves > Passeriformes > Acanthisittidae > Acanthisitta > Acanthisitta chloris. Next base: position 3,986 of record NW_008652339.1, on the reverse strand, counting down.
CTGTCCACTGCCTTTGATGATGCCTGAGAGAAGATACCAACAAAATATTCAGAGATGAGTAAATTGAGCAAAATTGGTGCCATTCCCAAAGCCACAAGTTCAGTTAATAGCCATGGGACCAGTTCCCACTGGTCCTGCCCTTAGCTCTACGGTTAGCCATGAGCCTTTGGTTCCCAGGTCAATGGAAATGCAGGGAGCTGCACAAAGTTGCCACATCAATTTGAACTCAGGTATCTGGGGCTATTTATTTGAACCCTCTGCATGTACCCTACACAGCAACAAGCTAGCTGCTCTGACAACTCCTGAGAAATAAGAAATGTGCCTTGAGTTCCTGTGACATTTTATATTCCAAACTTTGCCCAGTGGCTGATGGTTCCTTCCTCAAAGTGACATATTGATTGTGGGTACACGTAGGGTGAGTATGATTGTGTTCAGTATTTTGAGCTCATCATCTGTTATCCCATTCTCATTGTCATCTGAGGCCCAGACACTATCAAATTGGAAGCAGTAGCGTAGAAAATTACGAACAAATCAAAAAAGACTACAGCTGTGAAGTGAATCAAACCACTGTTTCTACCTTTTGTATTTCCTTTGGTATAAAACATGTTTTACAATGTATTTTTTTATTATTTTGGGCTTACAGCTATGAAGGCAGGGACAAAGCACTGCAATCCAGTATACACCAAATGGAGCAATCATTTACTAAAACATGATGAAGACAGAGAAGGACGGGTCACCAAGGCCAGCACCTTGTCTAGATCTGCACCTTGACACATTTTTACTACCCAAAGGACATGCCACTGATGCAGAGGCTCATCTGTAGGCATTCCAGTTGGTAATGACATGGGAGAGCAGTGCCCAGAAAAACAACTCGCATGTTTGCAGCCCTTGACCTTGGTCCTCTCCATTTGCTGCATCTTAAAAGGGATGATATGATTAGAAAAGTTCAAATCCAAGTTCCATGCCACCTTTTGGAGCAGCCCCTCAGTGCATGCCTGCTGTACCCTGAGAGCAGGCTCTAAATATGTGTGTGTTTGTATGAAGATGGCCACATTAAATTTAAGCAGAAATAAATGATAATTTAAATGGCACAGACACACGAGGCTGACATAATCTCTAAAGGTTTGAGGCTGCTATTAAATTTGTTCCTCCTTATTAATTTGTGAGCAGGAGGATAATGAAAAACTGGCAACTCTAAAGTTGACATAAAAAGTAAGAGATATACAGTTGGCAGGGATAATTTTATGTGCTGTCAAAGTGAAAAGGCTCTGCTAAATGTACGTAGGCAAACATACACACTGTCATCTTAATGAGCAATTAAAAGATGGACTTCTAATAATTGAATCACGACTCTTGTCACATTTGTATTTGTTTAATATCTCTAGTTTTGGTTGGATCTAGTTTTTAGTTCCGATTTTAATCAGGTCTGATTTAGGCTCTTGGTTCAAATAACTCACAGTGATGAGCATGAATTTTGTTGTCCTATTACTTCCTCAGCTTCTTGTTTCCAGTGAATACAATGTTCTTTCAAAATATCATGTTTAATTACTGCATTTAGTTAGCAAGCCTGGACAAGGGGGTATGTGGGTAATTTTCTGCCATTCAAAGTTTGAATTTTCAAAGATGAAACCATATCTTCCTCTACTGAACATTACTTACTAGATTTTGGAAGTACTTCAGATAGCCTATATGGTTACAAATTAATTCCTTTCCTGGTACAGCTCAGGAAATTTTGGCTATGTACATTGGTCTTTTGTGCTGGATTTCTATAAACAGAAAAGCCCTGTAAGAGAAGATCATCTCTTCCTTAAGACTCTTTTCCTTAAACTAACTGCCATGGTCACCCTTGAATTCTATTGCATCTTCAGTGACACAGAGCTCTGCCTCACCAATCTGTTTAAAATTTCTCATCAAATTCTTGTCAAAGCTGACAAGGGGTTGCACATTTCCAGTGCCTCTCACTGAAGTACACAAGGCTGGGAATGGCTCAAGTCTCCTTCTTCACAGTCCTTGGATTTGCCCACATCATATTAATCTGTTATGACTTGCAGCTACAACTCCTCTAAACTTCCAGAGTTTTCTAGTTTTAATATTTATTTTTTAAACAGAAGGAATGGGAGGATGCTTAATTCTCATTACAGTGAACAGGTTATCCTGTGTCTTCATGGAAAAACGAAAAGCAAATTAATTTTCCCCCTTTCTCTGCATAAGAATACTTATGACCTCTTATGCCCCTAAGTCTGTCTCTTCTTTCTAACTCAAATCACTCTTTTTGGGCCCTCTTCAATTCCCAGTTCAAAAGAAAGCAACTATTATTTTTCTTCAAACTCACCCAGCCCTGAAAATGAGGAATTTATTAGTTTTTCACTGCCAACCTGCAATGGCACAGGGACGTCACGTCAGGCTCATGGCACTGGCACAACATCTTCTCCCACTCCCCTTAGCTACCAGGGTCACACAGAAACACAGCAGGTTCAGCCTGTGCATTGCAAACTGCATCAGATGATGTAAAATGAGCAAAATGTGCCTCCTGCTACAAAAGTGAGATGGCAAGCATCACCCTGGCAAGCTGTTGGTGGAGAAGAAACCCTGTATCCTCCAGCATGTGTCGATATAAATAAACACAGGCTGTGCAGATACTTCAGATGTCTACTAATGCATCTTGTATTTATGTCCGTCTTGAAGAGATACAGAGAGATTAGTAAATACTTCAAATTGACAGCACAGACATATTTTCATAGAATAAATGATGTTGGTAAGTGGCAAGATTTTCTTCCTTCCCTTCAGGAAATAGGGAAGAGCTGTCTTCACTGATATTATTTCCAATTTTTTTCCCTCAGGAAAGAAAAAAAGATCTCACTGAAGATAACATATTTGTCACTGATTAGTTTTCAGTGTTTATTTGTTTAAAACCTTAGATCTCTTAAACCTATAGGGCACCTGTGAAATACACGCTCATTTCTTTCAGGACACTCTACAGAGACCTTTGTTATGTTGCCCAGGCACAATTTGTAGTGGATACTCCTTTTATTTTTTTGCTACTGCTTTTGTGATTTCTATTTTAATCCAAACCTTAAATCAGCAATTTTAGATCCTCCTAGAGGAGGAAACCAGGAAAAAACAAGAGTTCTTATAAGCTTTTGTGCATGATTTGGGTAGAATAAGCTCCATTTATTTGTAAACGCTGAAAATATTTCACTAGTGTTGGATTTAACAGGCCAGGACCAAAGGTGTGAAAACTTCCAGAACACCAGCCAGTTTGATCACTTGGTATTTCCTGCAAAGAAAATAGAAAATAAAAAATACGTCCCCCCCCAAATTTACTCTCTCATGGAAGGCCTTTTTGTGCAGCCTTGTGCCTAATTATGTGGAACAATTTTTTTACTAAGCAGATTTTCTCCTGGACTAGACCTGATTTCCCAGAGTAGCCTGTGTCACTTTAACCATCAAAACTAGGGGGTTCTGTCCTTTTCATGCAGAAGCCAATGACAAATCCCCTTTAATTCCACAAGACCCAGTTGTAAGATTCTTTATAGGAAGAAACACAAAAATTGACATGTTTTATCAGGTCTTTTAGGCTTCCTCTCCTATTCTTAACTCTGGGCATTCCATCACCTTTGCCATGTGTTCAGTTTGTGCTTAATTCCCTTTGCAGCCTTTGAACAAACATCCCAAACCCTATGGTTCTGCAGTCCTGCTCCTGCAAAAATCCATCTCTTTTTAAAAATAAAGGAGAAATTATTACATTAAATTTTTCCTTTTTTTTTTGTTTTTGTTTGTTTGTTTGTTTGTTTGTTTGTTTGTTGAAAACCAGATGGGACCGTGAAGCAGAGGATGAATGAATTTCAGTGTTTGCCTTTCCGTATAAAGACGGATATGTGGGAATAGAAGGCACTCTGCTGCGGAGTGCCTGCTATGGTGGCACACACCGGGGAGACTCCTGTGCCCGTGATGACACGGTGAGCGGTCGGTGGTCCCGTCTCACC
>NW_008652338.1:4491-5269 GCF_000695815.1 Acanthisitta chloris | reverse complement strand
GTGCACTGGGGGTGCACACTAGGCACAAGACATCCTGCTCTGCCCGTAGGATGACCCACTACTCTGCCTTGAGCCGTGAGGATGTCCCTGAAAACCTAGGCATGATGTTCATCACCTTGCCCTCCCCGGCAGCCAAGGACCCAACCTACGAGCTGCGGCACCCAGGTACAGCCCCCGTGTGCCCCCCCAGCTCTGCACCCCAATCTGCTCAGCTCTGCACCCCAATCTGCTCAGCTTCGCAGGCTCAGAGGCTCCTCAGTCCCACCAGCACTGGGTGGGCACTGCCACCACCACCACATCCCAGGCTGCCACCCCCAGTGGGGTCCCTGCAGTGGCACAGGGGTGTCCCCACTGTCCCCTGCCCCACAGGCAGGTCATGCATGACCATCCTGACCATGGCACGGTACGAGTGGTTTGAGGAGTGGGCAGGGACCCGCACCAGGCACCGAGGCCCTGACTATGAGCAGTACAAGATGGACATTGCCCAGAGGCTGCTGGAGAGGGCACTGCTCCGCTTCCCACACCTGCGTGACAAGGTGACACTGTCCCCACGGGGGCACTGCCAGGCTTTGGGGTGCCCAGAGGGGAGGAGGTGCTCTGGAGAGAGAGGAGGTGTAGGGATGGAGTGCCCTGGTGTGCTGTGGGCTTGGTGTGCCCTGTGGGATTGGGGTGACCTTTCAGAATTGGGATGTCCCTTCAGATTTGGGGTGTCCCACAGGGATGGGGACACAGTAGAAATGGAGTGCACAGTGGGGACTGGATGCCCTGTAGGGTTGGG
>NW_008652338.1:3954-4473 GCF_000695815.1 Acanthisitta chloris | reverse complement strand
TCTGCAATGGGACACCACAGCCCCAACACCTTTGCATGGGATAGTCACCCACCAGATGGACTCAGACTTGTGGTGGTGGGACCTGCTGTTGGGTCTATCCATGTCCCCTGTGTCCTGTGTCCCCCAACATGCCCTGAGCACCCCATGTCCATGCCTGGGCAGGTGGATTTTGTGGAGGCAGCAACACCTCTCACCAACCAGCACTACCTGGCAGCTCCCCACGGGGAGATGTATGGCACTGAGCACGACGTCGGCCGCTTCAACGCAGCTGTGATGGCTGCCATGAGAGCTGACACCCCTGTGAAGAACCTCTACCTGACAGGTAGGTGACCTCTGTGCCCATATCTTGATGCCCCATTGACCAGCTCCAGGCTGTGGATGGTGTCCCTGCAGCAGAGGTGTCCCCCCATGGTTGTGACTGGCTCCACTGTGGTGGTGTCCAGGTCCTCCCTGTGCATGGTTGTGTTCTCCATGGTGGTGGCCATGTCCTCCTCCCTGGGGGTGGCTGTGTCCCCCATG
>NW_008652338.1:2192-3890 GCF_000695815.1 Acanthisitta chloris | reverse complement strand
CAGGACGTGTTCTGCTGTGGGCTGGCAGGGGCCATGCATGGGGGACTGCTCTGTGCCTCGGCCATCCTGGGCCGACTGCTCCACCTGGACCTGGTGCTCCTCAAAAAGAAGATCAAGCGGCGCCAGGGGCGGCACACGGCCTGAGGGGACACTGCCCTGGGGACACCTGGCATGGGGACACCTGGTATGGGGGTGGCCCCAGGCTGGGAGTGTGCTCCCAGCTTAATAAACCCCAATGTTTCACTGGCCTGTCTTGGGATGGGATGGAGATGGGAATGGGATGAACATGAGAATAGGATGGGGATAGGAATTGGAATGGGCATGGGGTAGGATTGGGATAGGGATGAGGACTGGAATAGGGATGGGATTGGGGATGGGGATGGGGATGAGGATGGGATGGGGATGGGTTAGGATGGGAATGGGATGGCGATGGGAATGGGAAAGGGAGTGGGAATGAGATGGGAATGAAATGGGATGGGATGAGATGGATTAGGATGGAGATGGGGATGGGATTGGAATGGGGTGGAATGGACATGGGGATGGGGATAAAGATGGGGATGAGATGGGAACAGGGATGGGATGGGGATGAACACCCACAGCTGGGGATGAATGCAGGTGCAGACCCTCCTTAAACTTCCCTCCTTTTCCCCCTGTACTCCTCAAGCCTCCCCAAACCAGCACAGCCAGGAATTCTTTTCCACTTTTAAATACAATAAATAAAGGAATCTCCAATGGGATGGTTTTGAGTTGGGGGGAACACAGGGATCCGGGAGGGACACACATGGACCCAGTCCATCCATGTGTGTCCCCCGCAGTGAAGGAGAGTGTTGTCACCAGGCTGTCCGTGGTGGGATCACCTCTAGCAGTTGGTCCAGGTGGTGAAGGAGGGGTGAACTCTGGGGTTGTGGCCACATTCAGGGCATGGCCCCGATGGCAGAGGGTAGAGGAAGGGCTTTGCTGTCACCTAAGGGTGAGGGGGGTCAGTGTGGGGGACATGTGGCACCCCCATGGCTCCCAGAGGGTCCCCAAGGGAAGGAGGTGTCCCCCTTGGTGGGCAAAGGAGGGTGTATGGGAGTAGGAGAGTGCCCTGGTATGGGGAGGGGGTTGAGGGTCTTAGCCATGACCTGTTGAGTTACATAGCTCACCCACCACCCCATATCCCAGCACACAGCACCCACCAACCCATATCCTCAGCACCCCATAACCTTAGCACCCACCACTCCATAACCCCAGCACCCTATAGCCCCAGTACCCTGCACCCCATAACCTCAGCACCCAACACCCCATATCTCAGCACCCTCCACCTGATCTTCTAACACCCACCACCCCATATCCCCAGCACCCAGCACCCATAACCCCAGTACCCACCACTAAATATTCCAGCACCCCATAAACCCAGCACCCTCCACCCCATAGCCCCAGCACCCACCACCCCATAACCCAGACCCTCCACCCCATATCTCAGCACCCACCACCCCATATTCTAACACCCAGCACCCCAGATTCCACCATACCCCAGACCCTCCACCCCATATCTCAGCCCCCACCCCCCCATATTCTACCACCCACCACCCCATGTTCCAGCACCCATAAGCCCAGTACCCACCACCCAATATTCCAGCACCCCATAACTCCAGCACCCCACAGCCCCAGCACCCACCACCTCATAGCGCACCCCAGACCCCCCTTTAAGCCCAG
>NW_008652338.1:1741-1994 GCF_000695815.1 Acanthisitta chloris | reverse complement strand
ACCCCATACCCCCAGCACCCCACAGCCCCAGCACCCACCACCTCATAGCCCACCCCAGACCCCCATTTCAGCCCAGCACCCATGGCTGGGTGTCACCTACCTCACTGTAGGGTGGGGGCTCCAGCCCCACTGGGATGACTCCACTGGGCAGACTGGGGAGCTCGGGCATCGGTACCAGCTGTGGGGGCACAGGGCCCTGGGGGCCCCCATAGGCCGGGGGGGGGGGCACGGGGCTCTGGGGGGCTCCATAGGT
>NW_008652338.1:286-1676 GCF_000695815.1 Acanthisitta chloris | reverse complement strand
TCTCTGGGGGTCTCCATAGCTCCGGGTGGGCTCAGGATCCTGGCAGCACTTGTGACAGAGGTGGCAGATGGAGAGGAGCAAGGCGATGACTATGAAGGTGATGGTGACGATGAGGATCATGGTCCTGGGGACACCGAGAGGCATGTGCTGGGGACTGGCAGGTCCCTCCTCACTGTCCCCCCGGGGTGTCTGTCCCCCTCAGCCCTGTCCCCACATCCACAGGGCTCGTGGGGTCTCTTCACATCCCCATCCCACTACCCCCATGCCCAGGGACTCTTCCTGGGCACAGCACCCTCCGTGGGGTGCCCTTGACCTCGGTGCCCCCCTGGCCCCCCGCCAATGAACCAGGTGTCCCCCAGCACCATCACATCACCTCTGTGCCACAGCTGCACTCTGGACCTGGGTGCACCCCACTCCCTGTGCCCAGCACCCCACGCCCGCTGCCCTTTGCACCCTCCTGCCCCACTGCGGACCTTGCCCTGGGTGGGGGCTCAGGGAACCCCTGTGGTGGGGCAGATTCAGGGGAGTTGGGCTACTTTATGGGGCTCTTTTAGGTGTGGGACCATGCCAAGGAGTGTTGGCATCCTGCTGAGGGAGACAGACCCCACACTGGAGGGGCTGAAGGGGTGCACAGGGTGGTACATGAAGTGTCAGGGGGACACATAGTGTACTTGGGGTGGTACACTGGGGTGTTTGGGGAGTGGCACAGAGGGTGATCAGGATGTCACAGGGGGTGCTCAGGGTGGCAGATGGGGTGCCAAGGGTGGCACAGAGGGTGCTTGGGGTGGTACATCAGGTGTTCAGGGTGGCAGATGGGGTGCCCAGGGTGACACAGGGGGTGCTAGGATGACACATGGTGTGCTTGGGATGATACAAGGGATGCTCAGAGTGGCACAGGGGGTGCTCAGGGTGGCACAAGGGATGCTCAGGGAGGCAGATGGGATGCCAGGGCGATACATGGTGTGCTTGGGGTGGTATATCAGGTGTTTGGGGTGGCACATGGAGTGCCCAGGATGACACAGGGGGTGCCCAGGTGTACAGGGCATAGAGGATCCCTGGCACTGCATATACTGGGGTTATTCCCTGCTGCCCGGGCCGCGTGGGGCGGAGGAGCGGGGGGCGAGGCTGAAGGCGAGGGATCCCCCTGCAGGTGTGAAGAGCTGCCGAGCCGCCGGCTCAGTGCCATAAGCTCCAAATCCGATCAGCACCCTGAGCCCTGCGCTGGGGTGAGCCAGGGGTGAGCCAAGGGTGAGCTGGGGGTGCCCCACGCTGTGCCCCCCAGCACTGCAGCAGCAAATGGGTGAGTGGCCCAAGGGCAGTGTGGATGTGGTGACAGGGGGACACTGGTGAGAGGGGTAAGGGGATGGTTTGGGAGGGGAGTTTGGATATG
>NW_008652338.1:0-224 GCF_000695815.1 Acanthisitta chloris | reverse complement strand
GGGCAGCCCGGGGCACAAGGGCTTTGCCACACGGGCCAGGGGCGGCTCCAGCAGCATAATTAGCTCAAGGGCTTAATGAAGGATTTGTCACCATGTGTCCTCCCGTGCCCTGGTAGGGACACCCCAAAATCAGCCTCCTGCTGAGGTAGAGCTCCCCCCATCCAGGCAGACCCTCCTCTCCTGGCTGTGCTGAGTTTGCCAGGTCTATGCTGCCAGCCAAGGGA
>NW_008652337.1:1820-3108 GCF_000695815.1 Acanthisitta chloris | reverse complement strand
CCGCAGGGTGCTCGGCCTGTCTCCTTTCTGGGGTGCCCGGGCACCGAGGGGAGCCGGGACAGAGCCCCCGGCAGGGTCCCACCAGCCCTGCCCGGGCAGAACCAAGGCATCAGGTCCTGCCCTTAAACGTGACATCCTCGGGGCACACGGGGCTCGAGGTGGCCGAGGGGTCGGCGGCTTCTGGGGGCGGCTTCTGGGAGATGCTCTGGCCACTGGTGCCTTCAGGCTCTGGAAATATCACCTCTCCGCAGGTATAATTCAGCCTAACTACAGAGATAACCATCGCTGCGGCGAGAAGGCTCGTAAAAACGCGAGGGTGTTCCGTGTGATTCCCTATTTATTTCAGAGAAGGAAACGTTTCCGTGGGAGCTTTCCCCAGCAGGGCGAAGGATCCAGGCCCAAAATAAGGGGATCTGACTCTGCACGGCGCCGATGCCACTTGTCTAGGGGTACCCTGCCAGCTCCTCACCCCCAGCACCCTTCCACCTGCTCCCGAGGGACAGCCGTCTCCCGGAGGAGTGAGTAGGGAGAGGCTGATCCTCGTCCATCGTGCAAGGAAAATGCAAAGAGAGGAAGACGGGACCGGTCACCCGGCCCGACCACGGGCGAGATATTACATGTCACAACTCATCTAGGGCCCCATAATCAGCGCTAACTTTCTAGTGAACAGATAACCAGAGATGGCAGATGGATGGAGATTGCACAAATGAGGCTCTAATTGACAATCAATTGTGATTAGGAGCAATAGAACATCTTTATAACACTCGCTTTAAACCGCCAACAAACAAAAGCGCCGCTCGGGCTGGGGGTCCCGGCAGTGCCTCCCCCAGCTCCCGGGGAGGGGGGCTGTGTCTGTCGGTGGTCGGTGGAGCCCCCGAGCACATCGGGGTGAACACGAGGTGCTTCCTAGGGATGTGGGTCCTTCTGCTCCAAACACCCAGCACAAACCTAGGTATGTGTGGTGCTGCTGCCACCGCTCTGGGCTCAGCACGCCTGGGAACGGTCCCTGCCCGGGCACGGGAGTCAATTGCAATTAGGATAATTTCTTTTCTAAGAAGTACTGACCTGGGGAATAAAAAATATCCCTACGGCCTCCAACTCCCCCCAAAATATGCATTCTCTCAAAAAAAAAAAAAAAAGGAACAAATGCAGTCATTACCAGGGCTAATCCGATACAGCCGAGTCACTGGCACCTACCAAAACCATCATCTACTTTTCATAAATAATATCCCAGCGCTGCGAGCAGAAGTAATGGGAGTAAAATTTATCCGAAAGAAAAGATGGGATC
>NW_008652337.1:0-1787 GCF_000695815.1 Acanthisitta chloris | reverse complement strand
CAAACAAACCAACAAACCCTTAGGTGTGGGTTCGTGTGAGTGTGTGCACACGCAGATTAAAACTTCGCTCTCGTTGTGCGTTCGTGGCAGCTCCGTCGGTGAGGTCAGGACAAGGGGGAGAGGTAATTACCTACACATGATCAGAGATTATACATACCATTTCAACCCAGGAGGTGATTTATAATTTAAAGATAAAGCATAATAAAGTCATAAAAGAGAAAGGACACTGTTGTGGTGTCTGATTAAAATCTAAGGGCTGGTGTATAATATATGAGCGGGGGCTGTTGTGGGCTCCAGCTCAGCGGGACTCCCCTGGGCCCAGCCCGCTGATAGACTAATCATGTCCAAGCCCTACCAAAATTACAAGCTGATTGTTTTACCCATTATTTCTCCCAACTTTTAATTTCTGCTTTCTAAAGGATCATTGCCCGCGGTAATTGCAAAGGACCTGTCCTTGTATGTGTCACCAGCCTCAAAGACAAAAAAAAATCTAATTTTCCTTTTATGCTTTCTCTATTTTCCTACCCCCCTTTTTTCTTTTTTTTTTTTCTCCCTGGCAGCTAATTCGAACTGAGTAGCGACTGGAGCGTCCAAAACAAGAATGAAATTGATATGATCAAGGTACACACGGCTATACACGAAAGAGAAGAAAATTAGGTAAGGGAAGAAAATCGGGGTTTATAATTCGCAGAAAATTTTATTCATATGTCTTAATTTTCCATAATTAAACCCACTTTTAATAAGAGAGGCTTTTTTTCTAAAGTGGAAGTTAGGTCTGGTTATACCTTTACTTCTGCATAGGAGGGAACAGACCTTTTCTCCCAGTTACTCAGGATTTATTGATCGTTGTGTTTTGTCTTCTGCCGTTTAAACGTATTAATTTTCTTCCGGCACTTTCCTGGCACTTACATTTGATATTTAATTTTAATTAATTAGCTAAGGGTGAGAGAGAGGCGTGTGAGGGGGTGTGTGTCCGCAGACACGAGCTCCACTTCAACCGCTAAACCTCCGTCCATAATTTTCTCCTTTTGTTCTAATTTAATAAACCCAGCAGGGAAGGCAAACAGGTGCTGAGGGCTGACACCTCTGAGCCCACACACACACACACATGCACATAATGCCCTTTTGATCATCTAACTCCACTATTAGGGGTGGAAGACCTCAGGTTCCCATTTTCTGTGTATAATATCTTCTTTATATTGATCCCGCAATTATTTAAAAGAAAGCGTCATCTCCTCCCACTTCTCCAAATAAGGCTATTTAGATGCTTTCCAGATGAGTGGAGGTGTGCTGAAACAGAGCTGACAGCCAAGTATATCACATCCAACACCATCCTTCATTCGCTCTCTCCCTCTCTGCCCCCCTCCCCCCGGCACACACTTTCACCGTGTCTCTCCTCCAGTTTTTTTTTATTAGGGGCAAGGGATTAATTTGTAGCCAATTACAATCCAGTGCTAAATATGAATGCATAAATAAGATACAGCCTTGCCTCTGTGTGTGTGTGCGAGAGGACGGGAGGGGGGGCAGGAGCGCCTGGGCAGCCTGGCAAGGATGATGAGAAGGAAGAAGGAGCATCTGAGTGGAGGCTCTGAGCCGAGCATCACCCTGTGACTCCCTGCCTTTTTTCGGCTTCCCGGCGGCTGGACCCAGCGCAGCCCCGGGGAGCTGAAGGCAGCGGCTCGTCCAGAGCCGGAACGGGGCTGGGGAGGAGTTTCCAGATCAACTTCGCCGGAGGAAGCGGGGGGAGAGCAAGAGGGGAGGGGGGGGAGAAGTTGCAACCTAGAGGG
>NW_008652336.1:0-1086 GCF_000695815.1 Acanthisitta chloris | reverse complement strand
GCCTCAGGGGCTTGGTGGACCTTCAAGTCTAGACACTCCACGGGGCTGCGGTTGACCTTGGTCTCTGGAGGGTGCACAGGGCTGTGGGTGGCCTCGGGGGCTTGGTGGACCTTCAAGTCTAAATGAGCCATGGGGGCTGGGTTGACCTTGGTTTCCAGATGGTTCATGGTGTCTTGGTTGGTCTTGGGCTCTTGGGAGTCCTCAGGGGCTTGGTTGGCCACAGGGTCTTGGGAGACCCTCAAGTCTAGACATGCCACGGGGTCTTTGTTGACCTTGGCCTCTTCAGGAGCCACAGGCCTTTGGTTGACCTTGGTGTTTTGGTTGGCCATGGGGTCCTGGTTGACCTTGGGCTCTCGAGGGTCCTCAGAGGCTTGGGAGGGCACAGACTCTTGGTGGACCTTCAGGTCTAAGCAAGATGTGGAGCCCTGGTTGACCTTCAAGTCCAACGGGACCACGGAGCCATCATCAACGTTGGGCTTTGGACAGTCCTGGGGGTCCTGGTTGCCCACGGCACCTTGGTTGGCCACAGATCCATGATGGATCTTAGTCTCTAGGGAGTCCTGGGAATGCTGGTTGGCCACAGACCCCAGTGGGGTCACGGAGACATGACTGACCTGTGTCTCCAGATGATCCTCAGAGCCTTGGTTGGTTGTGAAGCCTTGGGAGACCATTGAGTCAAACAGCACCATGGAATCATCATTGACATTAACCTCTGGGACATCCTGGGGATCCTGGTTGCCCATAAAGCTTTGGTTGACCAAAGAGCCCAGGTGGGTCTCAGTCTCCAGGTGGTCCTGGAAGCCCTGATGGGTCACAGAGCCCAGGTGGGGCTTAGTCTCTCGGGGGTCCTGGTTGCCCATGGGGTCCCGGTTGGCCATGGATCCTTGGGTGGCCACAGAGCCCACGTGAGTCTTAGTCTCTCGGGGGTCCTGGTTGCCCGTGGGGTCCCAGTTGGCCATGAATCCTTGGATGGCCACAGAGCCCATGTGGACTTTAGTCTCTCTGTGCTCCTCAGGGCCTTGCTGGACCTTGGAGCCCTGGAGAGCTTTAGTCTCTAGGTGGCCCCTGGGCATCAGGTGCCCCTCG
>NW_008652335.1:54409-55495 GCF_000695815.1 Acanthisitta chloris | reverse complement strand
CGCTTGCTGCGGGGGTCGGTCCCGGGGGATGGCCCCGGTACCGCGCTCTGCCCGCTCGGCGGCACGGAAAGTTTGAGCCCCCTCCCCGCATGGAAGCGTTATCCTCTCGGGAACGCTGCCCCTCGCTACACAGCCTGGGTCACAAATAAAGCATCCTGCTTCCCTAGCTCCCCGAACGCTCCGTGTCACCGCAAGGCATTGGCTTTAGAGGTGGCACCGCGGTGGGTAGCAAGGAGTGTCTATGTCTTAAACACTAACACGAGGTTTATGGTTAAACACCGTAAATTAGAATTCACACCCAACATTGTGATGCCCAAATGCTGAATATCCTCACGACATTCAGACAGCTACTAGGGAACAAGCCCAGCAAACCTCCCTCTCCCGAGCTTTATCCATGTGCCACGCTTAACCCTCCTTTTCACAAAGATGACACCAACATGGATTAGAAATTCAAACAACCTTAAGTCATTGTATCCTACAAGGCAACTTTTCAAAAGGGAAGAATAACCCTCTCACCTGCAAGCCATAATTAAAAAATTGAGACAAAAAAAAAATCAATGCCATGGAAACTAACCTAAAATTGCTTTAGAGGATTTGGAGTTTTAATTTAATCCAAGCTGCACATGAAATCTTCTATGGGTTCTACATTCAGTCTCAGGATCCTGCACAAACCTGGGGAAGTGAGACAGAATGTAACTCAGAGACCCTGAAATACCATGGACAGTCCATCAGCTACACTCAGGTTCATCATTCTGCTGAGAGGGTGAAAAGATGTGAATGATTTGGGTGACATGAAGCTAGAAGTGCCCTACAAACTGCTGAAAACAATGACAGGTTTTGTCTAGCACTGGGGTGAAGCTTATCCCAACACCTGCAGGTTTTGGGGTTCCTCTGGTCTGTTTTGGCACATGATAAACACAAGTTTTGTTTTCAGAGCTGACAACTGAGATTTTTATTCCCTCTGTCAAGAAAAGCACTTTTCATTAACCAAATACCACCACAGCTTTGCAGAGTAGTTTACCAAAAAGAGAAACCACATGGCCCCAACCATCAGGAGCAGAAATGTGTGTGCAAACTGCAAACTAC
>NW_008652335.1:48215-54386 GCF_000695815.1 Acanthisitta chloris | reverse complement strand
CTGCTGCTCCTTCACTGCCCACTGCTCCCACTGAAGTCAGGTAAGTGCATCACACAGAAACAGCAAGTTCTATTTTAGTTATAAAACAGTTTGGGAAGAGCTGGGTTTAAAGATGTTTGGCACGTGGCTATTACACATGGCCCTAATGCAAAAAATTGAACAACCTTAGGATATTGAAAAGATGGAATACAAGAATTCAAAGCAGCTCCTTGCTGAAGGACAAGGCAGGTGGTTTTGCCCCTATTTCCTCCCAAAAGGAGCAGAATTAAATCCCCAAAGAAAGCAGGGAGGGGGAAAGAAAGCCACAACTCTCCTTAGGGTGACCCTGTGGATAGGTACAGGACAACTGGTGCTGTAAGTGTGTGTGGTCAGGGCAGGACAGCATGGCAGGAGAAAATAAACTTGTACAAAAACATGCAAGGAAAAGAAAATGCTGTGTAGGAAATAGCATGAGACCTGAAAATTCAGACCACACATGTATCAACAGTGAGCCACCCATCCTCCTGCCTTGTCTGGGAGGATTAACTTCAAACACCTCCCCAGGTAGCTGTTGTTGCTGCTGTTCTTTGCATTAAGGGAAGAAGCAAACAGCAGACTCTGAAGCTGTGCTGGCTGACAACAAATGCCACCACCTGGGAACATGCTCAGCCCAGCTGCAGGACATCTCTGCAAGGAGAAAGGTTCCTGCTGCTGGCCGAGGGCAAGGGGTGTAGCTGTGCAACTCTTCCCTCTGCAAACTCCTGATGTGAATCAATGTCATCTTTTGTGGGGAGAGGGACACCCTAGGAAAAGCTGATCTGCCTTCCTGAACTGGTTTGCAGCATTGCATGTTCCACAGGACCCTTCTGGTGTGCTACTCTTAGCAGCAGCAACAGTTTCTGCTTTGCTTCTTCTACTCAGAGGAATTACAGAATCACAGAATATCCAGGGTTGGAAGGGCCCCACAAGGATCATCAGACCACCTCCTGACCGGCCCAGGACCCCCCAACAATCCATCCTGTGTGAGTATTGGCCAAACACTCCTGGAGCTCTGTCAGCCTTGGAGCCATAACCAGTACCCTGGGGAGCTGTTCAGTGCCCAAACACCTCTGGGGGAAGAACCTTTGCCTGATATCCAACCTAACTGTCTCCTGACACATCTCCAGCCATTCCCTCTGGTCCTGTCCCTGTCCCAGAGAGCTGAGCTCAGAGCTGCCCCTCGGGAGGAAGTTGTATAGAGTGAAGAGTCTCCTCTCAGTCTCCTATTCTCCAGCTGAACAGGTCAAGTGCCTCAGCTACTCCTTGTATGGCCCCTCAAGGCCCTTCCCCATATCTATGTCCCTCCTTTGTATACTCTTTAATAGCTTTAGATCTTTCTTACATTCTGGTGTCCCAACTGCACAAAATATTCAAGGTTAGGCCACACCAGCACAGAGCAGAGCAGGACAATCCTCTCCCTCGACCAGCTGGCAATGCTCTGCCTGATTTCAGTTTTGTTCAGTCATCCTCAAATCACTTCTGGCCTGATGATCAAGCAAACCCCAAAGGATCCTTGCCAGCCACTATGTGCCTTCAGCATGCCCTGAGAGCACCCAGCAACATGCTCTGAGCAACGCTCAGCCAGCTCTGTCCTGTTTCCAAACAGCCAGTGCCACCTGTGTCACTCAGCACTGCAGGATTAGCTACTGACAGAGACTTTCAGACCTCTCCTAAAGCAAACTGGGAGGGAGCAGAATACCTCAGATAACAAACAACAATAAGGATCACAAAGTCTACTGAATCAGAGAAACACTGAGGTTGATAAAGACCTCCAAGATCATCAAGTCCAACCATCAACACAGCATCACCATGTTCACCACTAAACCATGTCCTCAGGTGCCACATCCATACATTTTTTGAACACTTCCAGGGATGGTGTTACCACCACTGCCCTGGGCAGCTGTGCCAGGGCCTGACCAACCTTTCCATGAAGGAATATATATTAATATCCAATCTAAACCTCCCTTGGCACAACTTGAGGCCAGTTAATCTCATCCTGGCCGGAAGATGAACACAAGCAGGACACGGATGTAGGAGACAGAAAAGGTTATGCTTCGTGGCATTGAAAGTTCTGAGAACAATTCCTCAAATGCTCCACCACCAGTATTTCATTGGAGCTTTGCACCCCTGTGAGACTGAGCTAAATTTCAATAGCAAATACTAAATGGCAGTTTGCTACAGACATGAAAAGGTTTGTCAAGACCTCACTCTAAATCAGGGTTTCACCAAGGACTAACTCAGCCTCCACTGGAAGATTTGGGCTTTTCGAATCTTTTTTATCATTTTTTCCATTTTAATTCCATTCCTACCAAAAAAATGAAAGCATGAAACTCTGTTGCTAAATAGAGAAGAAGAACTAAAGGATATTTCTCAGTATCAGGGAGAGATCAGTTTGCATGTCTAATAGAAATATTCTATTTTTGCCCATTCCAGTGAAGCTCTGAACAGCACACACACTCTTTTCAAGTGCTAGCCAAAATAATTACTTCTCTCCTTCTGTGGGGGGAAAAAAATCCACTAAATCATGAATATTCAATGGATTGGTTAATGACAGAGTAATGCTTTAGCTAAAATCTCTGCTACTTAAAATACACTGAACACTAGCTGCCAGTTACAAGAAGAATTAAAAATACAAAAATAACTTGATTTCCAGAAGTTATCTCACCCCAATCACTTTAGAAGTGTATGATGGTGGCATGATACCATGACATATCTGGGACAGACTCTCTTCACATTTTGGGAGATGGAAAACAGGCAGGAAAATAGAGTTCCTTGCTACTTACCAGAGTCAATGCCAGCACAGTGTGTTCTCCAGGGCACACAGCAAAGGTGTCTTCCCTCAGCATCAGCTCACAGAATCACAGGATCGATCAGGTTGGAAAAGACCTCTGTAATCACCAAGTCCAACCTATGACCTAACACCACCTTGGCAACTAGATCATGGCACTAAGTGCCACGTCCAGTCTCTCCTTAAACACCTCTAGGCATGGTGACTCCACCACCTCCCTGGGCAGCACAGTCTGATCACCTTTTCTGGGAAGAAATTCTTCCTAATTTCTAACCTGAACCTCCCCTGGCACAGTATGAGCCTGTGTCCTCTCACGCTGTCCCTTGGTCCCTGGGAGCAGAGTCTGAGCCCACCTGGCTGCACCTCCTGCAGGGAGTTGTAGACAGCAATAAGGTCACTCCTGAGCCTTCTCTCATCCAGGCTGAGCCCCACCAAATCCCTCAGCCTCTCCTCATAAGACTTGTGTTCCAGCTTAGCCTCTCCCAGCTGCTCCAGGGCCAGCACAAGGGAGGAGCTGCCAGGGGTCTGTACCCACCTACATTCCAGCCCTGCAAACACCAGCACAAGAAAGCAGATGTTTGAGTCTTTTAGATAAATTTGCTTGAACTGCATAAATTAGTCTTTCTGCGACTAAGTGCCTGTGTGAAACCCATGACCTGTAAGAGAAAAAAGATCCAAACAACCAGTCAAACAACTACACCAAAAAAGGTTCAGTTTAAAGCCATGAACTGTTTCCTCAAAATCTTAGAGTCCTGACTGGAGTATTGTAAGTGCAATTGGCTTATTTCTTTGCTTCCAGGTTGTGCTCAGGAGTTGCACATCTTCCCTTTTTCTCTCAGGCTCTTAAGAATTCCTGATTGCTCAGCTTTAACCTTGTTGCTTTGCTGTCAAAAACCAACCCTGAGGAAGTGTGTGTATCCCATTAGATAGGTGAATTTAAGCCTCCATAGTGGAGAAGAGAAGGTTGTGTGGAGAGCTCAGAGCAACCTGCCAGGAGCTGAAGGGGCTCCAGGGAAGCTGCAGAGGGACTCTGGGTTAGGAACTGCAGGGACAGGACAAGGAGGAATGAGGAGAAATTGAAAGAGGGAAATTTAGGCTAGACATTGGGCAGGTTTTTCCCTGTGAAGGTGGTGAGACACTGGCACAGGTTGCCCAGGGAGGCTGTGGCTGCCCCAGCCCTGGCAGTGTTCACAGTCAGGTTGGCTAAAGCCTTGAGCAACCTGCTCTGGTGGGAGGTGTCCCTGCCTAGGGCAGGAGGTTGGGGCTGGATGATCTCTAAGCTTCATTCCTATCCCTGAACATACTATGATTCTATCATATTGCCTACGGCACTTTGAGGTTTTCTCCATCTGCTCTCTTTGAGTGTCACCAACATCCTTGAGCTCCTCCATGCCCTCTGCCCACTGTCCATGTGAGGTCTGGGCTGGTGAAATGAGTAATCACTTGCAGAAAAAAAGATGGGTTTTTTTCCTATCAGAAGCTTTAATATCAAAAAGTTGATGGCACACTCTGCTTTGTCTGGAGCCATTTCTGGCACTCGTTTAGGCATATATTTAACAACAAGGATTGAACCCTTTTTGTCCAACCTTAACTTCCTCCACTGCTGGGAACAGCAAATGCACAAAAGTAAATTTGTTCAGCTTTATCTTCCAAGTTGGGAACATATTTAGTTCTCCATTACAATAACTCTATTCATATTTCATGACTTTGGAAGCTGAGGCTGTGAGCATGGACAGCTCATCACTGACACATCAGGGAAATGCTGGGAAAAAACAACAACTTATTGTACTTTTGCCTTATGAGATTGCTTTACAGCTCCCTAAAGGATATTAAAAAGATCTTTGCAGTGGTTATCAATAAGTATCTTTCAGGATCAACATTTATAAAGCTTCAAGAATGGCTTCAACTCTTGGCTGAGTTCAGAAATGAAGGAACTTAGAAGAAGTAAAAGCATAGCTTAAAGCTCAACTATTCTTCAGTTTTGCTGCTTTGTACATCAGTATTCAGCTTGAGGACCAGAATCTAATTATTAGATCGTTTTACTATAGAGCTGTTCGGAAAAGTTTTAGCTTCTTGCAAAACAGAAGGGAAGGAAGAAGAGCAAATTCATTGAAATTCTGATAAATTATTGAGAAATCAGAAAATATGTTTTAAGCAGTGACTTTTTATGTGACTAGAAAATGAATTTCTACTTATTTCCTATTATTATGGGTGATACTTATATAGCCTATGTTGTTTCGGTCCATGAGCAGGGAATACTACTGTTTCATCATGATACATGTGCAAAGAAAGAGATACCTGAAGACCTTTGAAAAAATCATGGAATCATAGAATGTTTTGCGTGGGAAGGACCTTAAAGCTCATCTAGTTCCACCCCATGCCATGGGCAGGGAAAACTTCCACTAGCCCAGGTTGCTCCAAGCCCCATCCAACCTGGCCTGGAACACTTCCAGGGTTGGAACAGACACAGCTGCTCTGGGCAACCTGTGCCAGTGCCTCAGCACCCTCACAGGGAAGAATTTCTTCCTAATATCCCACCCCTCTGGCAGTGGGAAGCCATTCCCCAGGGTATCAAAAGCAGGGTTTAATCTCCCAAGGAAACCAAGAGATGACACAAAAGGGCCATACCAAGAGCCTTTAGGACCAGAGGTCAGTTTGCCTCTTGAGTTCAAGGTTGACACCCTCAGGTGATACTCCTTCATCAGCACTGCATGTGAGGTCAGTTTGCCTCTTGAGTTCAAGGCTGACACCCTCAGGTGATACCCCTTCATCAGCACTGCATGTCCATGCCAGTGGGAAGCAGAGAGATCTAGCAAGATCCTAAAGTCAATTTGTAGCATATCCCTGTTTCCATTATCTTCTGGGATGTCTTTTGTGTAGCTGTCAGAAGTACAGATCTGATAGTGCAACCAAGATGTAGACCAGAAGTCAGTTTGGATGTAATAACACCTCTCAGGGTCTAGTTGTCTCTCTAAAAGACTGATCTTCCTTCCTGTAGCAATCTGCCCCCTGTGACAGTGGAGGAGAGCCCAGCAATGGAGTATCTCCTCCCTGCTGCTCCTTAGCTTGGCTCTGAGGGCTTTTAGATGCTACAGCTCATGCTCAAGAATAACATATTATCCCATGCCTTTTATTAAATATTCAACTTAGGGTCAAGGCTCTAAGTCTTTTCTGAACCTTCAGTATCTTACTGGGCTCCAGGGAAGCTGCAGAGGGACTCTGGGTTAGGAACTGCAGGGACAGGACAAGGAGTAATGGGGAGAAATTGGAAGAGAGAAATATAGATGAGATCTTAGGCAGAAGTTTTTGCTGTGAGGGTGGTGAGACACTGGCACAGG
The DNA here is from genome assembly GCF_000695815.1 of Acanthisitta chloris. Classification (NCBI taxonomy): domain Eukaryota; kingdom Metazoa; phylum Chordata; class Aves; order Passeriformes; family Acanthisittidae; genus Acanthisitta; species Acanthisitta chloris. The sequence goes on along the minus strand of NW_008652335.1, from coordinate 48,242 downwards.
TTGCCCAGGGAGGCTGTGGCTGCCCCA
>NW_008652335.1:45224-48186 GCF_000695815.1 Acanthisitta chloris | reverse complement strand
AAGCCTTGAGCAACCTGTTCTGGTGGGAGGTGTCCCTGCCCAGGGCAGAGGGTTGGCACTGGATGATCCCTGAGGTCCATTCCAATCCCTCAACATGCTATGAAAATATGAAACCCACAGACTCAGGGGGTGCACTGCATGGCTCTGCCCAGCTGCCTGCTCCTCCCAGCAGGGCAGTGCCAGGCAGGATGGGGGTTTAGACTCATGGGCACTGCTCTGAAAGTATATATTCAATATTTGGCCATGGTGCAGCCAGAGGTATCAATGGAAAACTCACACCTGCTTCTATTCCTTATCTGAGAGCTCTCTATGTGTTGATGTCAAAATACAAAATGTTGTCTTGAAGAAAGCAAACCAGAAATATCACAATGAATAATTACAGTAATTAAGTCTAATAAGTAAATAATTATAGTAATAGTGTGCATGAAGAGTTTCATAGTATGTTCAGGGGTTGGAATGGAGTTTAGGGATCATCCACTCCCAACCCCCTGCCCTGGGCAGGGACACCTCCCACCAGAGCAGGTTGCTCAAGGCTTTGTCCAACCTGGCTGTGAACACTGCCAGGGATGGGGTAGAATAGTTGCTTCTTTATGTCATTCCATTTAATTCTTCTTCTAGAGAATGAAGATATCTCTTGCACTGGATTTGTGCTTAAAATCTGTTTCAGCCATGCTAGGGCAGCATTTACCCTGCTGTGGCTATGAATTGTGGGATGACCATCTGGTATCATACCCTGTTAGGACCTTAAAATCCTAAACCTCCCAATGAAGAGGAACCACAGATGGGAACAACTGCTGAAGGAATGGCAGTGTGTGTACAGCACCACACTAATTAAACATCACTGATTGACAGGAATAAATTCTTCTTACAGAGCTCAAAAGATGTTTCTCATAAAAATTTCAAGAGCTCTGTGTCCCAGCAAAAAGATGACTTCAAAGCAGTTCTTAATGTTTAGAAAATCAAGTAGGTCAGACATATATGTGTTTACACTTTGAGTTAAAGAACTGAATTTCTCTCTCAGGTAGCCATTTGTTATATTTTGGGAATCTATGTGTCAACTGTATCTCCAGTTCCCAAAGCTCACTGAGTGCATGTGTCAGCAACACCTCATGGGTAAATACAAGGTGCTGTGGATCCTTGTGGTGTTCAATGGAAAGTGGAGTAGGGCTAAAAATCAAACCCAAAATGGATTTTATTCCAGATTTGCTATTGATTCATTGAGTGTCCCTAGGCAAAATGCCCAGAGATAAGTTTTCAGTCTAGTCATATGATCACAGAATGGCTTGGATTGGAGGTACATTAAAGACCATCTTCTTCCATCCCTGCCATGGGCACGGACACCTCCCACTAGCCCAGGTGGCTCCAAGCCCCACCCAAACTGGCCTGGAACACTTCCAGGGATGGAGCAGCCACAGCTGCTCTGGGCAACATGTGCCAGTGTCTCACCACCCTCACAGGGAACAATTCCTTCCCAATATCCCATTTATCCCTGCCCTCTGGCAGTGGAGAGCTATTCCCTGTGTCCTGCCCCTCCAGGCCCTTGTCCCAAGTCCCTCTCCAGCTCTACTGGAGCCCCTGGAGGCACTGGAAGGGACTCTAAGCTCTCCCCAAGGCCTTGTCTTCTCCAACCTGGCCTGGAACACTTCCAGAGATGGAACAGCCACAGCTTCTCTGGGCAACCTGTGCCAGTGCCTCAGCACCTCACAGGGAAAAATTTTGTCCTAATAACCAATCTAAACCTACTGTCTGTCAGCTTAAAGCAATTCCCCCTCATTCTGTCACTCCAGACCCTTGGAAATAGTCTTTCTTCATCTTCCTTCTCCAGACCCTTGGAAATAGTCTCTCTTCATCTTCCTAGTCGCTCTTTCAGGCACTGGAAGGCCACAGTTAGATCACACCAAAACTTCTCGTCTCCAGGCTGAAGAATCACAATTCTCTCAGCCTTTCCTCATAGCAGAGGAGCTCCAACCCTCTAATCATCTTGTCCATCTAGTCATGGATGAAACATTCACTCAGCTTAGGGCTGCAGGTACAGAATTGGCTCCATTCTGCATGTACATCCCAACATGCTGAGCCCAGCTGGAGCCTGCATGGAAAGCAACATCTGTGGCAGATCTGGACTCTTGAACATAGTGACAAACTCACATTCCCTGCTGCTACCTTCATGTTTTTAAGACACACACTGAAATCCTCAGCCCTGCACTGATGCTGAAGCAGTCCCCACTGGTTTGGGAGTTGGGGTCCACAGAACTGCAATCCCAGAGTGGAGGCCCCTAAAGCAGGTCTTATCAGGTAGGAGTCTCCTTTTTGTTGCAAATATTCTCAACTGGGAATTCATTCATGGCAAAACCCTTTCTCCTCCTCTTGTTTAATATCCAGGTGAAGCTGCAGTGGAGATCCAGGACTAAACACCCCAGTTGTGACTGGGAGGACACCCAAACTGCTCCGCTCGCACCAGGCACTGGATGGCAAAGCTGCAAAGGAAAGCACATTTCAAGCTCAGGAAAACCTGTAACTTGCTCCATCAAAGGAGAACTGGCACCCAGAATAGGCTGTGATTGTCTCCCCTGATATACAAGCAGGCTCCAAGCAATACTCTGTCACCCAGCATAGCCCACCCGAGTCCCAGGGACACACCAGTCCAGCCACTGCCACGTGCAAACAGCCCCACAGGGCTGAGCAAACAGCTGAGTGTCCATGCCTCCCGAGTACAAACTGCCTGTTTGCCATGGTCTGAGTAGTTACTGAGCTCCCCTGAAGGGACTGTTCTTAGCTTTGAAGGTTGCTGCTTTCATTTCAGAAGAATGGCCAGAAAGATTTGCCGTTTTCTTTCCAACAATAGCATTTGTTGTGGGTGAAGGATATGACATCTTTAAGAGGCAGAGAGAGAAAATGATGTGCTAGCCCCTGCTCTGAAATAGATTCCCTGAAGGAACACACATTTGCATCTAGGGCTAAAGGT
>NW_008652335.1:27833-45181 GCF_000695815.1 Acanthisitta chloris | reverse complement strand
AAAGAGCTGTGCTGAGCCTCTCCCATTCTCCCTCCTTGGATCAGTCTCATCACAGCACCTGAGTATTTCCTCTATACAGAAGAGGAATAAAGGATTAAGGAGGGATTCACCCAAGCCATATCCACGGTTTGCAGTGGTGCAAGAAAGAGGTGTCCTGAGGCCTGGCCTCACCCAGAAGTGTTCTGCCTTTGCCTTGCTCTGCATGAACCACTTGCAAAGCAATGGATGTGCTCCCAGGGTCCTACTTTTCCCCTTGTCATGACTCCAGGCCCTTGTCAATAGTTTCTATCCATCTTCCTTGTGGTTCCTTCAGGCACTGAAGGCCACAATTAGTTCACCCTAAAGCTTCTCTTCTCCAGGCTGAACTATCCCAACTCTCTCAGCTTTTCCCCACAGCAGAGGAGCTCCATCCCTCTAATCAGAGCTGGAGGCAGCACAGCAGGTGAGGTCTCACCTGAGCAGGGCAGAGGGGCAGAATCCCCTCCCTCAGTCATGTTGGTCATGCTGCTTTTGACCTCATTATGTGAAAAAATCAGGGAAGGTGAATCCAATGGACATCATTCTCTCAGTGCTATTGCTACCAAGTGCATGCTCAAGATTTGCCAGCAACTTGGGCTCAAGGAAGAGTCTCATCACTCCTGCTATTCATTATATCAAGGCTAATATGCCTCTACTAAAACATTTCTGCAGCACTTACAGCATTGGCCTGCTGGTTCTGGCCACAGTCATTCCTCCTGCATCATTCCTCCAGAGTCCCTGGCAATGCTGCATTTCAAAGGGCAGTGGAACATCAGAGGGACACACTGCAGTGCTTTGTTTTCTTCTCTCCTTAACTGCTTCTCTAGCATTTGGAAACACAATGCACTCATGAAAGGCTGTAAAATTCCTCATAAAGTTTACTGTGCCACAGGATTATAGAATATACCTATTGGAACAATGGATAAACAGCTAATCTTGGATCTGTCACCAGAAAACACTAATATATTTCAAAAAGCTATTAGCCCTTAAACCAAAAGTAACAGAGAATTTGATTTGGGGCAACAGGCTATAAAGCACCGGAATAGTTTGGCAGCTCTGCGTTGAGAGCAGGTGGAAGAAGCTCTAAGAGCTCTGGCATTTATTTGATTCTGCTATTCAAGGCATATTTTACATAGTTTCCAAAATGCATGAAAACTAATGCTAAGTAAGGATACTTAAAAAAAAAACCCAGTGGAAAAATTGATTTAGCATACTTTGTCAGGAAGCAGAACACCATTTGTTATGTTACACAAGAAGGCAGGGAAAGGCAGTAAATATTCCAAATAAAAAATAATAAACCATCAATAGCCTTTGCATTTTTTTATGGCATCGTATCTTAAAGGAGCTTTAATGCCATCAGCACTGACCATAACCTCCAGATGAGCAATATCCATTTTGTGGATAGAAACATTAAAGCACAGCCATTAATCTGAAATGCCCTGGTTAATGCTGAAGAGCTTTGGGACAGGAATGGCCTGGATGACCTGGGATGGTGGGATAGGGAGGAAAGAGCATTAGGGGAATGCAAGGGGAAAACACAGCATGAGATTCCCATGTGCAAAGCCAAAGCCTAAATGTGTTTCATACCTTGTTTCTTTCCCTGGTACTTGGTCTTGTTCTTTCCTCTCACCAGTGGATCACAGAATCCCAAAGTGGGGCAGGTTGGAAGGGACCACAGTGCAGCATCTGGCCCCACCTCCCTGCTCAGGCAAGGTCAGCCCAGAGCACATGGCACAGGGTTGTGTCCAGTGGGTTCTGGAATCTCCCCAGTGAGGGAGAATCCACAGCCTCTCTGAGCAGCCTGGTCAGTGCTCAGTAACTGCACAGGGAAGAAGCTCTTCCTTGTCTTCAGGTGGAACTTCCTGGGCATCAGTTCCTGCCTGTGGCCTCTTGTTTTATTGGATTGCACCACAGAGCAGAGCCTGATCCTTCCTCCTGACACCTCCTGCAGACTTCTGGAATCTCCCCAGTGAGGGAGAATCCACAGCCTCTCTGAGCAGCCTGGTCAGTGCTCAGTAACTGCACAGGGAAGAAGCTCTTCCTTGTCTTCAGGTGGAACTTCCTGGGCATCAGTTCCTGCCTGTGGCCTCTTGTTTTATTGGATTGCACCACAGAGCAGAGCCTGATCCTTCCTCCTGACACCTCCTGCAGACTCTGACAGACACTGATGAGGTTCCTCTCAGTGTCTCTTCTCAAGGCAGCCCCAGCCAGCTCCCTCAGTCTGTCCTGGTGACAGAGATGCTCCAGTTCCCTCAGCATCCTCACAGCCTCCCCTGGCTCTGCTCCAGGAGCTCCATGTCCCTCCTGAACTGAGGAGCCCAGAACTGGACACAGCACTCCAGCTGTGCCTCCCCAGGGCTGAGTAGGGCATGAATGAGTAGGGTGCAGGTCCTGAAACAAAAGACAGGAGGAATGTGAATTTTCTGGAGGAAAAAAGACAGGAAAAGCCCAGGCAGATGGAAAAACACTTCAGATAAGGAGCACAGGAATTGCCTTCTCACAGAGCAGAGATGCTTTTGTAAAGTATTTTGAGCAAGGTAATCTTCAGGCTCCTCAAAACCTCAAAGAAATTAAAAGTACGAGCAGGTTGTGCAGTGAGTTTCCAGCTTGTGACTGTGTGCTGGAGCTGGGAAGAGCACATGAACCCCAGCAGCACAGCCAGGACTGTGCACCAGCAGCAATGCTGCTCCAGTATGGGTTTGTTTGTGGCCTGGGCAGTGTATTTGCATTTTCTACAGAGTAATTACAGCACAAAGGCTAATACTCAGGGGAAAGATATTTTTGGTATGTCTCTGGGAAATAGCCTACTAGATGCAACGCTTATTTTTTTCTTCTAATAGATACACTGATCTCAGAGCCTTTTAAGGGAAGTACCAGAATAACTAACCAGAGCATTGCTGCTCTGTGTTCCTGCTTTGGCAAATGTTGGGGCAGACAACTCACCAGCACAGTGCTGTGCCTCCAATCTTCACAGTCATGTCTAGGGTTCAACAAGGTCAAGTGCAGGTTCTGCACTTGGGTCACATCTACCTCATGGAATGCTCCAGGCTTGGGGCAGAGTGGCTGGAAAGCTGGAAAAGGCCCTAGGGGGGCTAGTGACAGCGGCTGGACATGTGTCCAAGTGTGCCCAGGTGGGCAAGAAGGCCAATGGCATTGGCTTGTACCAGCCATAATGTGACCACAGGCCCAGGGCAGTGATTGTCCCTCTGTGCTGGCACTGCTGAGGCACCTCCAGTCCTGGGGGCAGTTCTGGGCCCCTCAAGACAAGAAAGACATTGAGGGGCTGAAGTGTGAACAGGGAAGGGAACGGAGCTGGGGACGGGTCTGGAGACAAGGAAAGGCTGAGGGAGCTGTAGAGGCTGAGCCTGGAGAAAAGGAGCCTCAGGGGAATCTTCTCACTGTCTCCAAGTCCCTGCCAGGAGGTGCAGCCAGGTGGGGTCAGGCTCTACTCCCAGGGAACAAGGGACAGAACAAGGGGAAACAGCCTCAAGCTGTGCCAGGGGAGGTTCAGGATGGACATCAGGAGGAATTTCTTCATGGAAAGGGCTGTCAGGCATTGGAATGTGCTGCCCAGGGAGGTGATAGAATCACCATCACTGGAGGTGTCCAAGGAACAACTGGACATGGCACTCAGTGCTCTGGTCTACCTGTCAAGGGTCACAGATTGGACTTGATGGTCTTGGAGGGCTTTTCCAACCTAAATGATTCTGTGATTCTATGATTCACATGAGGCTTTGGTGGTCACTTGTTAACAATTACACACATATCTACAAGGAACACTGAATTGTACAGTTCTGTCAAACCCAGGCTGCAGTAATAAGGAAATGCCTTCAGAATCCTTTCATCCATCAGAGTGGAAGCAGCATGGAGCTGACTCAGCCCATGGGGCTGCCACTAGCAGTCTAAAGAATTCCAGTAGGAAGTACTTGGGCTACAGAGGAAACAATTCTTAAAGAATTCCAGTAGGAAGTACTTGGGGTACAGAGGAAACAGTTCCGGAAAGAAAGAAAGGTTATTATGACCCACAGACAGGAGATAAGCAGGAACAAAATCCTCAGACCTGAGAGGCTGGACATATCCCAAGAGCAGCTTTGCTGTCAGTGGGGAACATTCTCCCATGTCCAGAAATCACACTGAAAAGTCACAAGGTTCAGAGATGCTGTTCACAACTTCTCCAGGGCACATCACACCAGGTAAGACAGGACAGCTAATAAAGGGTGTGTATTTTAGCTATTCAGTGCTCTGGTGTTCAGCAACAGGGCAGCACAAAGGCAGAAGACAAAGAGGTCCTGGAGAGAGACCTGGACAGAGCAGAGGGCTGGACACTGCTGAAGCATGTGATGTCTAACAAAGACAAGTACAGGATTGTGCCTCTGGGCCAGGGTAGCCCTGGCTGTACACACACACTGGGTCTGAGAGGCTGCAGAGCAGTGCTGGGGGAAGGGACCTGGGAGTACTGGTCCAGGGTGAATTGGATATGAGTCAAGCAGTGCCCTGGTGGCCAAGAAGACATCATGTCCTGAGGACATCAGACACAGCATCACTGGTGGGTGAGGGAGGGGATTGTCCTGCTCTGCTCTGTGCTGGTGTGGCCTCACATTGAGTCCTGGAGCAGTTTGAGTGCCACAATACAAGAAAGATCTAAAGCTGTCACAGTGTCCAAAGGAGGAACATAGAGATGGGGAAGGGCCTTGAGGGGCCATACAAGGAGTGACTGAAGCACTTGGGCTGTTCAGCTGGAGAAGAGGAGACTGAGGGGAGTCTCATCACTGTATAAAATTTCCTCCCGAGGGGCAGTGCAGGGGCAGCTCTGAGCTCTGCTCTCTGGGACAGGGACAGGACACAGGGAATCGCTGGAGCTGTGTCAGGGGAGGGTTAGGGTGGATATCAGGCAAAGGTTCTTCCCCCAGAGGGTGTTTGGGCACTGAACAGCTCCCCAGGGCAGTGGTCACAGCCCCAAGGCTGACAGAGCTCCAGGAGTGTTTGGCCAATGCTCTCATGCACAGGGTGAGTTGTTGGGGTGTCCTGGGCAGGAGTTGGACTGATGATCCTCGCGGGTCCCTTCCAGCTCAGGATACTCCATATTTCTATGATGCCAACTGGGAGCTGTAACTGGGAAGCCTAAGGCCTAAAGTCCTTAATTTCAATTACCTTGAGAGGTTCTCCAGTCAGACTGCAAAATAATTTGTATGTGGCAGCTCTCTCTCTGCTAGTCCTGAGAAGTGAGAGCTGTGTGCTCTGTGCACTCCTTAGCCTATTGACTTTAACCTATTGAATAGTTTCCTGTGATCCTGTCCGTGATTCCTCCTTCATCTGCACTGAATCACTCCAGGCAGCTTAGTAACTAAACGGAGCCAATAGCTCTTCTCTTTGGTTTTCTAAAATTTATGTGTATATATATAATTTCAAAGTGACCTACTCAGTTGTACAGGCAGAAAAAAATCCATCTGTGGAATTTTTCAGCTCAAGATGACAAATATTCCCTTAGAAAGCTTCTCCCCTGGCTCACTCCAACCAGGGACAGTCAGGTATATGTGTTTGCTCGGAGCTGTGCCACATGCATCTTGCTCTCCAGAGGCTTTTTCCTGTGTGCATCTGCCTTTTTCCATGTCCAGCTGGTGCAAAAGAAGGCTTAGAGTGTGACAGGTGGAGATGGCCCAAATTTTGTCAAAGAATCATAGAATATCCTGAGCTGAAGGCACCCTTGAGGTTCATCAGTCCAATTCCTGCCCTGCACAAGGCACCCCAACAACCCACCCTGTGCCTGAGAGCATTGGCCAAACACTCCCTGAGCTCTGTCAGGCTTGGGGCTGTGACCACTGCCCTGGGGAGCTGTGCCAGTGTCCAAACACCTCTGGGGGGAAGAACCTTTGCTGATATCCAGCCTAACCCTCCCCTGACACAGCTACAGCCATTCCCTGGGTCCTGTCCCTGTCCCAGAGAGCAGAGCTCAGTGCTACTCCTCCACTGCTCCTTGTGAGGAAGCTGCAGACCATGATGAGTCTCCCCTCAGTTTTGTCTTCTCCAGCTGAACAGCCCAAGTGCCTCAGCCACTCCTCATATGGTCCCTCAAGGCCCTTCAACATCTTTGTGTCCCTCCTTTGGACACCCTCTGATAGCTTTGGAAAGCTCTGAAATACAGACTTTTCTCCCAGTGTGGCTCCCAAACCTGCCCACAGTAAGGAGGAGCTGTTCTCCAGAGCCCTGTGGGCACAGAGCAGCCTTTGGAGTTGTCCATCCATACACTGAATCCCTTCACTGACACTCCTGACCCCAAGCACTTACCCAGCCCTGGTGAAGTCTGTCAGGCTGCTCATTTAGACACTCTGTGCTCCACCAGTAAGTGCTGGGAGAACTGGGATCCAAGCACTGGGCTTTGAGCAAAGTTTTGGTGGTGGCAATTTACTCAGACTGAGCAATTCAGGGATTAACACACCATTTACTGGGTTTAATTCTCACATTTGTGTCTTACTTTCGGATATTTCGTTTCTCTTGTGCGGATAATCCCAGTGGTGCAATCTCAGTATGCCTGAAGGCAGAGTCTGTGAACCATTTCTGTGCCAGGGCAATACCTACATCTGACTCAAACTCATTTAAGCCCCACATTTGAAACATCACTGCAGTAGCTCACTGAATTGAGCAGCTCAGTATGCACAAGTCTGTGTTTGAGTTGCCTTGTTGTGTATTCACTTCCATCCTGCCTTAGGAGATCATCTGTGATGAAGGTCACAACCTCAATTTGGACTACAATTCAATCAGGGTACAAAAGGTTTGGCACACTACATGCAATGAGCCAAGAAAGGGTTAATTTTAATGATGTTCATGTTTAATAAATGGTGATTCAAATCCTATGAACTCGAATAACTTGATAGTTCTCCTTATAAAAGTGACAATTCTCTAGCTCATATTAACTAATTAGATTTAACCTATTCATGGGTATGATTTATCAATTATCCAGGCAAGCTCAGCAACTAGACTTCATGGTAAAACACTCCTCGTGCAAAACAGCTTCCAGGAAAATCTCTCAATAAGCACATCAAATGGGGAGTACAGAGAGTCTCTAGTCCTAGAGTAGAGGTGTCCTATACAGAAATCATTGCACAAAGGGTAAAATATTCCTGTGTATAGTTGACTCTGCTGCAGCATGCCTCAATCTCTCTTCTTTTGATGCAGGGACACTGGAAAGGATCTGTTTTTAAGCTCTGCCTTGGGTGGGATAATGAAGGGTATTTCAGCTGTATTAGCAAGGAGGGAGGTTTATGGGCAAAGCTTTCAGCTTTGCTTGTAGGTGTAGCTTTAATCACTGGGGACTCTGCTGAGGCTGTTGATGTGGTATTTCTCTGAAAAAAAAAAAGAGCTTTTGCTGCTTCTTTAAAGAGCTGCCAGTGCCTGAAACATCATTATATATATATTTATGTGTATATGTAAGTATTCTGCTTAGAAAGAACATCTAGGTCATGTTTTCCATACTGATCTACCTTCTATCTGCATCATCAAGGGCACTTTCAGAGAAGAAGAGCCTTCTAAGGATCTTATCTGCTACTGCTGCTTTTTCCCCCAAACTGAAGTGTAACTCTCAGTAGTGGATTGGGTTTGGCTGGCAAGGGGGGGGTGTGAGGGAGCTACAGGGGTGGCTTGTGTGAGAGGCTGCCAGAAGCTTCCCCCATGTCCAATGGAGCCAATGCAGCTGGAGAAGAGAGGAGTGAGAATATGTGAGAGCAACAACTCTGCAGACACCAGGTCAGTGCAGAAGAGGGGGCAGGAGGCACTCCAGGCATGGAGAAGAGATTCCCTGACAGCCCATGGTGCAGTGCCTGGTGAGGCAGCTGTGCCTCTGCAGCCCAAGGGGAGCAGAGATCCACCTGCAGCACCTGGAGGAGCCCACACAGAGCAGGGGATGTCTGAAGGAGGTTATAACCCACTGGGAAGTCCATACTGGAGCAGCTTCTGGCAGGACCTGTGGCCCCATGGGCAGAGGAGCCCAGGCTGGGGCAGGTTTGCTGGCAGAACTTCAGAAGAACCTTGGGAGAGTCAGGCTGGGGCAGGTTTGCTGGCAGAACTTCAGAAGAACCATGGGAGAGTCATGCTGGAGCAGTTCCTGGAGGACTGACCTCATGGAAAGGATCTATGCTGGAACAGTTCCTGGAGGACTGATCTCATGGAAAGGATCCATGCTGGAGCAGTTCCTGGAGGACTGACCTCATGGAAAGGATCTATGCTGGAACAGTTCCTGGAGGACTGATCTCATGGAAAGGATCCATGCTGGAGCAGTTCCTGAAGGACAGTCTCCCATGGGAGGGACCTCACACTGCAGCTGGTGAGGAGTGAGGAGTCCAACCCCTGAGGAGGAAGCAGCAGCAGCGACAGTGTATGATAACTGAGCACAGCCACATTCTCTGTCCCCTGAGCCTCTGGTGGGGAGGAGGGAGTGTAAATCAGGAGTGAATTTGAGCCTGGGAAACAGGGAGAGGTGTGGGGAAGGTGTTTCAGGATTCAGTTTTATTTCTTATGGTCCTGCTCGGATCTAATGGGTAATAAATTACACTAATTTCCCCAAGCCAAGTCAGTTTGCCTGTGACAGTAACTGCTGAGGGATCTCTCCTGCCCTTATCCCATGCACAGCCTTTCACTGTGTTCTCCCTCCCCTGCCCAGCTGAGGAGGTGAGTGACAGAGCAGCTTGGTGGGCACCAGGTGTTGAGCCAGGGTCACCCCACACAGCACACATATCTTTTTCATTTCCCCAGCAAGTAAACAACAGTATCAGCTTGCCCAGGGGAGGAGAGTGGAATTTCAAGGGAAGGCAAGAACACCTCAGCAAAGACAAACAAACTAAAGATTTCATAAGGTGCCATTAATAAAAGACAGGTCAACCAAAGAGATATTTTCCCATATGGTTCTTAAATGAAAACTTCCCTGGGCTCTGCAGTTGCTGTGGGATAGAGGCACTTTCAGAGGGAATACTGGAGGCTCAGGGATGGAACATTGCTCACTTTGATACAAGCCATGACTATAAAATACAGCACTTTTATGGGGTATTAGATATAAGACACCTCTGAAGACAGCAAAAGCCATCATCCTCCACCAAGTGTCTGCATTTTTGTCAGGGACTATGATTTGACATCTTTATTTATACCAGGTAGTGCTTTACCTACTAAAGCCTATTTATATCCCTGGAAGATATGACAAAGGCACTTGTAACATGTTATGGATCAGAACAGCAAAGCCTGGTCTTGTGGAATTGTATTAAACACAACACACCTCTGGTGTGTCACTTACAATTACAGTGGTTTACACCCAGCAGGTTTAGCTCCCTTCTGAATCCTGCATCCACATGACTCAAAGATCATTATTAAAACACATCCTGTGCTTCTCTGCCAGTCAGAGCTTGTGTTCCATAGCTACAGCTGGACTCAGTACCTCAGGGTCCAGTGCCTGCTGCAGCAACCTGCAGGGTCACCTGATAACTCAGCTATCATGTGGTATCCTGCTAATCCCAGTGTTTGTGGCACATCTCAGAACTAGAGGCAAACGAGGGAAAAAATGGCCTGTATGCAAGGAAAATGGTGTTGGGTAATATCTGAAGGGAGGTGATGGAGAATCATAGAATCATAGCACAGTTTGGGTTGGAAGGACCTTAAAGCTCCTCTCATCCCACCCCCTGCCATGGACAGGGACACTCTCCACTAGCTCAGGTTCCTCCAAGCCCTGTCTTGAACACTTTCCAGGGATGGAGCAGCCACAGCTTCTCTGGGCAACCTGTGCCAATATCTCACCACTCTCATAGGGAAAAGTTTTGTCCCAATAATCAATCTAAGCCTACTCTCTGTCAGCTGAAAGACATTCCCCCTTGTCCTGTCCCTCCAGGCCTTGTCCCAAGTCCCAACTCCGATTCTCTTGTAGCTTCTTCAGGTACTGGAAGGCCACAATTAGGCCCAAACTTCACTTCTCCAGGCTGAACAATCCCAATTCTCTCAACCTCTGCTCCATCCCTCTGACCACCTTGGTGCCTCCTCTGGGCTCACTCCAACAGCTCCATGTCCTTCCTGTGCTGGGCCCAGAGCTGGAGGCAGCACTGCAGGTGAGGTCTCACCTGAAAAGGGCAGAGGAGCAGAATTCCCTCTCTGACCTGCTGCCCACTCTGTGGGGATCAGCCCAGGGCACAGTTGGTTTCTGGGTGCATATGGCCAGGGCATGTCCAGCCTCTCATCCAGCAGCATCCTAAGTCCTTCAGGCAGAAGAGGAGATGGATACTCAAGAAGATATAAGCAGCAGTGAAGATTATATTGAAGCTGCTGTGACTGCTGCACTGGACAGCAATGCCCTCACCAAACACCACCATGACATTTACACTCAAATGCTAGTGTCTGCCCAGCACCTGAGGAATGTCCCAGGCCACAGAGGTCACAGGCAAAGACTCCACCAACCCAGGGGAGACTGACAGCAATCCCTACAGATTTAACTGGGATGCCCATGCTCAGAGACCCACCCACACCTAGCTGTGCTCACAGCCCTGCCAAACATCCACTGTAGATTGAAATACTCAAAACTACAGACATTTTATAGTGGGTTTAGGCTTTGCTTTTTACAATCTCTGAAATAACAGGTCAAGGCCAATCCAGTTCTGAGTGGACAACAAATAACCATCAAACGTCAAATCCCTGCTATGCTGCAGGGACACAGCCCTGACTTACACAGGAGGATGCACAAGTCTAATATCACATCACAGCTCTTCAGAGCCACCAAGGGGAAAGGGAAGAGCTTCAGGACCAGCTTAGCCACTCTTCCCTAGGTAAATCCATGCCTGCTGGTGTCCAAGCTCATCAGGAGCAGACTTTAGTGGTTGTTCATGAAGAGACTGTGAGTGCAATGGCTTGGTTATTTTCCAAGCAGAAAGCATCAGGCAGGAGCTGTGCCAGAGGCTGTAGGACAGCACTGCCACGAGTCCAATCCACGTCCTTGGAGGAACTGCCCAGCTCAGCACAAGTCCCTCCAGGGGCTGAAGAATTCAGACATTATCAAGTACTACTCTTGGATCTGCACAGTTCATGTACACACTTGTCTGATCTGTATTAACTTCTCCAAGGTGGCTGAATATTTCAATTTGATGTCTTGCCTGCCTAGCACTCTCTGTGGCTCACAGCAACACAAACACCACCAAAATCCAACCCAGTGATGCCAGCAAACCCCCACACTACTGTGCTTTCTTCTGCTCAGCATCCTCACCGAGCTGCCCTTGGAACCACCAGGGAAACTCTCATCTCTTGGGGTAACCAAACCAGCTTCCTTCTGCCACAGAGCACTCACAGCACAGGAAAGGACCTCCTCCTGGCTCAGCAGGGCTAAAGACCTACTAAACTGCCTCATGTTAGCACTTTAATTAAGAGACCATGTCCATAACATTAAGTAATCCAACAGACCAAAGTGGATATCAGATCATTTCAATGCAATGTGCAGAGGTGTCCCAAGTGTCCTATATAGTGAGGGTCCAGACTTGTGCCTCCAGTCCTGCCTTCCTCCTCCTCACCTAAATCTTTCCCCAAGGGGCTTTATCCCCAAGTCATAGAATCCAAGAATGGTTTAGGTTGGAAGGGACCTTAATGCCCATCTTGTTCCCACCCCCTGTCATGGGCAGGTACACCTTCCACTAGCCCAGGTTGCTCCAAGCCCCATCCAACCTGGCCTGGAACACTCCCAGGGATGGAGCAGCCACAACTTCTCTGGGCAACCTGTGCCAGTGCCTCACCACCCTCCCAGGTAACAATTTCTTCCCAGTATCTAATTTAAACACACTCTCTGTCAGTGTGAAGTCATTCCCATTGTCCTGTCACTCCAGGCCCTTGTAAATAGTCTCTCTCCATCTTCCTTGTCAGCTCCTTCAGGTACTGGAAGGAATCAAACCTGAGAGATTTTATTTGTCTCCCTCCACAGGGACAAGGCAATTATTTGAATAACGAAATCCCAAAGTATTTTCTGGGTGGGCTTTTTCTGTTTCTTTAATTGCCAACTGCCTTATTATATATACATTTTAGAAAATGATACTGACAGGCTTTGGGAATTCCTGGGCAAAGGAAAACAGTCAATCTGTAAGAAAAAAGACTGCTTTACAGAGATGACAAATTAGGGTGAAAAACACTCAGATTGCACAAAGTGCTTTCCAGGAAGGTTTAAGTTATATTGTACTATTTACAGCTTCTAAGAATGTGAGACAAAGAAAGAAACTTTCTCCTCTCCCCAGGCTGCATTTACTGATCAGCATCCTGGGAGGGAACTATTAAACTGTGGCTGCAAGGGGAGTGTGGTTTGTTCCTCTGGGGGTGGAGGAGCAGGAGGGCACACAGGGTCCCTTGCTGGGCATGACCTGAGGAGGTTAAACTCTTTGTGCAGTGTGAGGACAGCTGAGCAGGAGGAGGACACAGCCCTGGGGCTGGGAACAAACAGCAGCACTGCAGGACATGGTGCAGCAGCACTGGCAGAGCCTGTGGTTGATGCCAAGCCACTGGCTGCAGACAATAGCTGGATTAGCCTGGCAGCCACCACAGACACGAATTTCTGCAGCACTGTGTCTGTGTGCAGTTAGAAGAGACAGGCAATAAAGCTCAAAGCAGCCAAGCCTACATCAAAGTGACAGCAGGGCCTGGTTAGCCCCACTGGAGCAGTGACAGCCCAAAACACAGAGCACGTGGTACTTAAATCCATCACTGCTCCAGGATCACCTGCAGGTTTGCACCACAGTTTCCCACCAATTCATTTTTCCATGTCTCAACACTGGGATTTTGCACAGTTCCTGTTGATTAATGCAAATTAGCTTTTTTCCCCTCCGTTCAGAGTAATGAGGTGAACAAAGGAACCCAATACAGCAGTGCCAGAAACAACTGAGCAGTATCCTAGCTGTGTGTGAGAAGGAAGCAGAAATGCAAGGGATAAGGTCCCAAAGACCATGAGGCCAGGTGACATCTCGTGCAGCCTAACCTACCACCAGGTTTTAGGGAGAGCACTGCAGAAGGCTGTGGCTGCACAGCAATGTGAATGAGAACTCAGGCATGAAATAACTTGAGTCTATTCATGGCACTCAGAGTGCTGCAAGGGTTTCCTTTTTCCAGTAAAACAAAAGCATGGAATCGATTTCTCAGAGCCAAACATCTCATGTGACAAATATCAAGCTACAGTAAAATATCTGACAGCTTCACTCTCCTCCAACTCAAGAATTCAAGTCACTGGAGTTAAGAGCTAAAGGTGATGGGCAGTTATCAAGGCTAGTTTGAGGCTACTGAGGGTTGGTTATATCCCTATTTCCCCTCTCATGAAGATTATTATACTGTGCCTCACCTAGTTCAGAAAATACAGCATGAAGTTTACTCTAGGAAGACATTTGGGTTTTTCCTGCTCATAACCAACCAGCAGCACCAGGAGAATTTTGCCACTCTAGCTGCAGCCCTGTACAAAATTCAATCATAAACATTTCCTTCTGTGACAACTAAGTCTTCAAAATCAAAGCAAGAGCCTATTAGAATATAAAACAATGTTTCAGACATCACAGCTTGATATAATATTTGGATTTTTTCCCTGTGATGGCATCTGTGTATTTACAAACTGACAATGCACCACAGCTCCTAAGGGAGCAAAACTTATTTTCTCAACTAATCTCCTCACTGAGAGAGTAATGGAGATCTTAGCAAATATGCTGAGCTATAAAAGCTTTTATCCCTGGGACAAAGCACAATGAACTCTGAAGCACAACATTCATTAGAGAGACATGGGGGAAGCACCAACAGTTCTGCTGCCTCCCACAATAAGGATCAGAGAATCATAGGATGCTTTGGGTGGGAAGGACCCTAAAGATCATCCCATCCCACCCCCTGTCATGAGCAGGGACATTTCCACTAGCTCAGGTTGCTCCAAGCCCCATTCAGCCTGGCCTGGAACACTCCCAGGGATGGAGCAGCCACAGATGCTCTGGGCAACCTGTGCCAGAGCCTCAGCACCTCACAGGGAAGAATTGCTTCCCAATCTCCAACCTAACCCTATTCTCTTTACATTTGAAGCCATTCCCCTTGTTCAGTCACTACATACCCTTGTAAGAAGTCCCTCTTCATCTTTCCAGGCCCCTTTAAGGTACTGGAAGGCTGCAAGAAGGTTACCCCAGAATGTCCAAGATGTTCAGGCCTGGACTTAAATCCTCATCCAGCTGTACATGAAACCTATCCCAGAAGCTATAGGACACAAAAGCATCCAGACACAGCCTCCTACTACCCTGCAGAACCATCCTAAACCTGTAGATGACCTGCTCAAAGAACCACAGGTGTGATTTACAGACTGCTTTCATCAGGGCCCTGACATCAAACAAACTCTGCTCACCTTCAGTTTTATAGTCATCACTGGAATAACCTCTCAAAGTGGAAATTCCTTAATCCCAGCAGAGGCAAGGTCTGAGCAAAGGATGGAAATATAAAACAGGAAGAAAAATGGATCCTCAGCCCAGGCTAATTGACTCATGCAGGGCAATGTATATCAGGCAATACCTAATGTGAATTCCAGAAACCTCGGGCTGAGTCTCTGCATCCTCAGCTCAGCTCAATCCCTTATTAAAGTCGAGGGAAATTCAGATAAATAGGAGATTCAGCAACTGTCTTTTCATCTGAAGTTCAAAAACCTCCAGTTACTTCTCCAGAGGAGCTTCTCAAGCTCTGACTGTGAAGCAATTCCAACCAGAAAGGCTGTATATTCCTGGGGTACAAACCCCAGGTGGGAATTTATGGGAACATCAAGGAATCAGAGTGCTGCATTGCTGGCACTAGAGTATGCTGCAAACACCATTCCCCCTTCCAGGCCTGCTGCTGTGCTGTCCTAGGGATGATCCCTGGGGAATTTATAGGCTGAGCAGAGCACAGCCCTGAATTCAGATGTCTGCTTGGAATGAGAGCCCCTGGAGAGAGAAAACATGTCTAAGGCTGGAAAGTGCTGCTGGCAAGGCAGCCCAGCTCAGCTCCTCTGCTGGATCTCAGCCAAAGGCACACCAGCAGGTCAGCACTGCTGCTGGGAGCTCTGCTTTTGGGGGAGACATCCAGTAACAGATCATCTCTCAGGTGCAGGAGGCTTCCATGGAGGACTCCAAAGGTTGTGAGCACTCAGGCACACTTTGTACTGATTGAGGTCATGTGAAGAAGCAAAACTAAAGGAAAACAGGAGAACAGCATGAAAGAATATAAATAAAAGGCTGAGAACTGCAGTTCTGGATTCTTCTCAGCCCTTCTCACCTGCACCTCCTGGTCCTGTGTGTGGACACCTTCCCCCAGAACATGGTCCTGAGAGTGACAAACAGTGTCCAGATACTAACAATCTCCCTGGGTCTGAGGTGCAGTTGTGTTTCACTGCCTGCTCCAGCTGAGAGCTTTTTCACCAGGAGTCTCTGCTGAGAGTTCTTGGGAAGAAATCATCACCTCAATACATGGTGTTCATTGACTCTAGGTGCCCTGGGGCAGAGTTGAGTACCACTGAGAGTCCCCTTACCCAAACCACCAGCTCCTTTGGGATCCTTCCCCTCAGCCTGTCCCTCCAGAGCACTGGGGCAACTCTCAGGCCCCTTGTCCAGGCTCCACCTTACTCACCTTGCCAGACTGAACACCCCTGGCAGCTCAGGAGTCCCAGTCCAGGCTGGGATGAGTCAGACACAGCAGCCAACATGGAGACAATTATGGACATGCCAATCCCTGGTGTCCTCAGAGCCCTCTCTGCCCTGAGGAGCTCTGTCCTGAGCAAACAACTCTGATGTAGAGTGTCAGGTAAGATATGATCACCATGAAGCTGATCAGAGCACTGGAGCATTTTCCCTGTGAGGACAGGCTGAGAGAGTTGGGGCTGTTCAGCCTGGAGAAGAGAAGGTTATGTGGAGACCTCAGAGCAACCTGCCAGGAGCTGAAGGAGCTCTAGAAAAGATTCAGAGGGACCCTTGGTTAGGAACTGCAGGGACAGGACAAGGAGCAATGGGGAGATATCGAAAGAGGCAAATTGAGATGAGATATCAGGAAGAATTCTTCCTTGTGAGGGTGGTGCTGTCCCAGGCCAGGTTGCCCAGGGAGGCTGTGGCTGCCCCAGCCCTGGCAGTGTTCACAGCCAGGCTGGATGAGCCCAGACCAACCTGCTCTGGTGGGAGGTGTCCCTGCCCAGGGCAGGGGGATCAGGACTGGATGATCTCTGAGCTCCATTCCAACTGCTTAACATAATATACAACTATATAAAATCATATATATGATTTACACATTTCATCCTATAAAATAAGCAGGGCAGATTTCCTATATTAAATTTATCCAACCCTTCGTTCATCATAAAATTGTTAAATATTAGTTGTTCTTCCAACTCAACCAACCAGTCCATGTTTTTATCCTTCAGTTTTCCCAGGTTTCCTTTGCATTGCTATACTTGTCCCACACCATTACACAGAGTTGCTACTTGCTGTTAAACAGATGTTGCTGTTTATACCTGTGAGAAAACTGACCTCTAGGTGTGGGTGTGCTTTGTTCTGAAAGCATTTCTTTCCTTTGAATGCAAATCACCAAATTAAAGTAAGGTATTGCTTTCCTCCCTGTTCAGAGGGTAGTAGAACACACAAGCACAAACCAAAGTGTGTTTAAACACCTTTTGCAAATCAAGTAAAAACCAATCTATCTTACTAGCAACTTCCTACACACTCTGAGCACAGCAGATGTTAAAAAGCTGTTTAATCTTCTTTAGAGCTCTTTAGGTAAAAAGCTGTGGCTGTCAAATATGTACAAAGAAGGTCAGAAAACTAAAACGCCTTGAAACAGTTTAGCTGAGGAGCCAATGGGATCTGAAGTGACCTCTGTAATTTCTCAAGTTCCCAAACTTCATTATTACCAAGGCCTCTCTCCTGTTTGATGTTTTAACTACGCAGGAGGTGGGTGTTGCCTTCAGCATATCGAAACCTTTTAAGCATCTTTGATTTATTCTCCTTGCAAAGTTAGTGTACCTGAGGCTGAAGTTAATGGCTGGAGATTCACTGAAGTGGAGATTTACCATAATCACTTTTCCAAGCCCATCACCAGGATGTCTTTACAGTGCCTCTTGGGTGTGCAAGAAAAAGCACTGCAGCCCCTCATGGTCACAAATCACAAAACTACCTCACAGAAGCTGCTGTTCTTAGAGTGTTTCCTCTTGCTTTACAACAGGACATTCATAGATTCATAGAATGTTAAGGGGTTGGAATGGACCTGAGAGATCATCCAGAACCAACCCCCTGCCCTGGGCAGGGACACCTCCCACCAGAGCAGGTTGCTCAAGGCTTTAGCCAACCTGGCTGTGAACACTGCCAGGG
>NW_008652335.1:25254-27645 GCF_000695815.1 Acanthisitta chloris | reverse complement strand
TCTCCACACAACCTTCTCTTCTCCAGGCAATGTGGAGAATTTTTCCATCTTTGCACTGGGTGATTCCCATGGACACTGCCAGCACCTTCACCAAGGCCTCAAGGAGCTGAGCCCTTCTGAAAGCAACACTGTTCTGCTAACCTCAGTGGTCTCACCAAACTCCAAGGGAGGTTTATAGCAGGGCCTACAAATTATAGTTGTTCTTTTACAGTTCTGTCATCTCTCCTAGGAGGATGCATAGCTTCCAGTATTTATTATTCTCATCCTGAACCATTTTCCATGAGCACATACACAAACATCTTACTTCTAATTTATGGCACAGATGCATTCTTTGATGCAACTCAATACATGAAAAAATAAATCAATGCTCCATCCAATTTCAATTTAGCCATTGATCCAAAGGAATGCTAACTTCCTGTATTTATTCCTGCACTGATACTTCAAAACCTTCAAGACTTTTTTTTAAAGAAACCGTTTCCCCCTGTCCAATCCTCTCTAGTATTATATTGCTGCTTCACTTGAAAGAGATAGATCAGGAGAATATATGGCATGAGAGGTGAAATAAAGTAGTAGATGCTTTGACTCATGTGTAGAATATAGCACCCCAGACACCACAGCTGGGAAACAGGACAAAGCCAGAAATAATGGAGTGCTCCTGCAAACCTGCACTGCATCGACACAGTAAGGGCCTAATGCAGTGAGGCTGCAGGAAAATTTATCATCTCTGAAGGCCCTGGGCAAGGCCTCCTTGCAGAGGAGGTTGGGTTTGTTCTCAGTGTTCTCTGTGGCAGAACTGTCCCTGGATTCCCTGCCCAGCACTGGGAACAGACAGAGGGGTCACAGCCTCCTGTGCCTCCAGTGCTCAGCTCAGGGCCAGGCTGAGGCACTGATGTGGTGTGAGCTTTCATCAAGAACATGTTCTTATTCATCCCATTTCCATGTTTGGAATAGGCTGCCCAGGGAGGTAGTGGAGTCACCATTCCTGGAGGTGTTTATGAGGTGTCTGGATCTGGGGCTGGAGGATATGATTTAGAGTTTATAGCACTGACAGGTTAATGGTTGGACTTGATGATCTTAGAGGTCTCCTCCAACCTTGATGATTCTGTGATTCCTTCTTTTCACAACATGGTCATCCTCTCCTGCTCAGGGGTTCAGTCCTTCCCTACTCTCTTCTGAATTTGTCTGCAGCTCTCCTGCAGCATTAACCCTCACAGGCCTTTGTCCATGTAACAAGGCCTAAGGTGCATCATGACTGCCCTGGAACAGGTTCTGAACCTGTTGAACCTTCCTTAGGAGCTGCACAAAAGCCTGTTCTGCCTCCAGATGTGCACATTAAAGAGTCTCTGCCAACTGGAGATGCTTTCTGAGCCATTGATGAGAAGTAAAGTTCTTTAAATCATATAAAGGCCTCAAAACAATATATAAGATTTTATATGACCATATCTTGCCTGACACTGTTCATCAGAGAGGTCTTTGCTCAGGACAGAGCTCCTCAGGGCAGAGAAGGCTCTGAGGACATGGGGGATTGGCATGTCCATACTTGTGTCCATGTTAGCTACTGCATCTGACTCATCCCAGCCTGAACTGGGACTCCTGATCTGCCAAAGGTGCTTGGTCTGGAAAGGAGAGCGAGGTGGAGCCTGGGGAGCTCCTGGGTCTCTGGAGGGACAGGCTGCCTCATGGGCTCCAGAAGGACATGGTGGTTTAGGCAAGGGCACTGCATACAAACACATCTCAGTGGCACCAGGGCATCCAGAGTCTGGATTTCTGCACTGCAGGGGCACACGGTGCTGGGGAAGGGACAACCACCTTTCATCACAGATTATTATCCACACTACCTGCAGACAGAAGGTGTTATTAGCTGTCACATTTCCTCAATCAGCCCTTTGCTGGCTGTCTGCCTCACAAGTCAACCAAGGATCAGCCCCATGCTCTCACTGAAGGTGCAATTAATTATTTCTAGCATTGAAAGGGGGATCACAAGAATACTGGTGCACTTGACAACTTACTCATTTATGTCCATTTAAACAATCTGCTAGAACCAGGCCTAAGAGCTAAGATTTTTAGAGAAATGTATTTGTTTCTCTGCCTCTGCTGAATAAAGCAATAACGTGGATATTGTTGCTGTCGGGTCCTAGAAGGAATATTTAAGGAAACCTGGAAGAAGCTCCTCTCAGGACTCAACCTCTATTCACCTGGCTCCTGCTTGAGATCTGTCAGCACCTAGCTAAAATTAATTCCAAAGAGGTGCACAGAGATCTGCTGCACTAATTGGCAATTAACCAGGGAAATTGGATAGACTCTGCCAGACTGTTCAATCCAGACCCACTCCAAAGCCAAGGCAGGTTAACAATGGCTCTGATTTCCAGCTTTGCCTTATGCTCTCTAGTT
>NW_008652335.1:24269-25231 GCF_000695815.1 Acanthisitta chloris | reverse complement strand
TTTACAATAAAAGAAATAATCGAATCCTTATCCTAGTCCTTTTATCCCAGCATTTGCCCCAACTTCCAAAATACACCAGTCAGTTCTGGGGCTGCAGGTCTGTGCTCAGAACTGATGTCACATACCCAAAATAGCTCAATTAATAGAGCACAGAACACTTTGGGCTGAAAAAGGCAGTCCCACAGCTAGAGCAGAAAGAGATCTCTAGGCAAACCATGCCAAATTGTCCCTTTCTTGACATTAAAGAGTGCCCCAGTGGTGCTCAGGTGATGTCTCATTGGCACTGGTGGAAGGTTGTGAGCAGCAGAGCCCTCCCCAAGCCTGAGGAGGTAAAGAGGTTATTCCTGTAGTGCTGCACCACCTGCTTTGATGTAAGCTTGCAATGGAACTCAGAGCACATTTAAAAGGGTTGAAGATTTTGTAAATGTAACAAATTATGGGCTTTAGCGTCCTGCAGTTGGAGTATCCATGACAACTCTCTGCTGTGCCAAGGGACTTTTACTCAAATACTGGGATAGTCACTCCAAGCCTGGCTTTGTAGGATGCAGCAAGGTGAAATTTGGCTCTTAATCCCTACAGACGTCACAGCCTCCAGCTATGATGGGAGACAACACCCACAGCTGCAGGGTTCCTCGGGGTCAGCAGGCCTCAAGAGTAGTTACAGCTTAAACATCTACCTAGAAAATTGTTCCCAGAAGGAAACCCAAAAGCCCAATCAGCTTCAAAAAACCAAACAAAAATACAAACAAAACAAAATAACACTCACAAACCCCCCAGTTAAATCTGTTTCCATTATAACAGCTGAGGAGTTCAGCCAGTGCAGAGCCCCAGAGGATACAAAAACCTGGATTATGAAAGGCATGGCATATCCTACCCCCAGTGCTTTTGATAGAACCATAGAATGATTTGGGTTGGAAGGGACCTTAAAGATCATCTCATTCCACCCCCTGCCATGGGCAGGC
>NW_008652335.1:22275-24006 GCF_000695815.1 Acanthisitta chloris | reverse complement strand
CCTTCTCTTCTCCAGGCTGAACAGCCTCAACTCTCTCAGCCTGTCCTCGTAGGGAAGGTGCTCTAGTCCTCCTTTGATCATCTTGGTGCCTCCTCCGGACTCACTCCAACAGTTCCATGCCCTGCTGTGCTGGGACCCCAGAGCTGGATGCAGCACTCCAGGTGGGTGTCACTATAGTGGAGCAGAGGGGCAGAATCACCTCCCTCACCTGCTGCCCACACTGCTTTGGAGGCAGCCCAGAACAGGGTTGGCTCTCATGGTTGGCTCTTGTAGAGTTTTTTATTAATAGTTTCATCATGGGTTTTTTAGGAACTCTTATTTTTCCTGGCAAGTACTGTGACTGTAGTGGTGTGGCTTAGCTGCTATTTTTCATTCATCTTTTCCCTAAAGAATTCCTCTTTATTCTGTCTCATTAGCTGATGAATA
Organism: Acanthisitta chloris; assembly: GCF_000695815.1. Lineage (NCBI taxonomy): Eukaryota > Metazoa > Chordata > Aves > Passeriformes > Acanthisittidae > Acanthisitta > Acanthisitta chloris. Next base: position 23,580 of record NW_008652335.1, on the reverse strand, counting down.
TTTTGAGGCACATTTGAAAGCACTTCCAATGGTCAGTGACACAACCACAGGTCAGATCACAACTTTACAACTTTGATCCACTACTAATTCTGTTTTCCACAGTGATCTCACAGCACAAACCTCTGCCCCAGACAACTGCAGCTGCTGATGCTGCTTGTCCTTCTCAAAGAATGAACAGAAGTGGCCTCTTCCCCTCCTGTTTCCCAACAGTGAACATTAAAGTGCAGTACACAGCCCCATTCTCCTTCTGGGATTAACTGATGTTCTGATGTGCACAGCTGACTTGACCACATACATTATTCATCAGCACTTGGCTTTTTAATTGTAAAAATCAGCCCTTATGGGGCTCAGAATTGTCAGTTGTCTCAGGGGCCCAGCTCTATGCTGCTTGGTACAAGATCTCCAGTCTCCAAACTCCTAACTCGTCACTTCAGGATTTAGTAAATACAACTCCTCCAAGTCCCAGTGAAGCCTGTGGAATCAAGGACTCAGCCTTCAACATTGCTCAGGTGTCCTGAGACGGGGGCAAAGCATAGAGACTCAAGTTTTCAAGGACTTTATTAAAAAGGCTCCTGACAGCTACAAGTCCCTCTGGCCTGACCATGCACACAAAAGGCCTCAGAGCTCTGAAAGGCAGGCTGTGGGGAGAGCATACACCAGCTCTGCTCACCTGACAGGCAGCAATGGTTCTTCTGCTTGGACCAAGAGGTTTCATATAGGGAGACACAAACTGAAATGATTCTGGGAAGGAGTCTGAAAGAGATGGCACAGAATGGGTCAGGCTGGAAGGGACCACAGTGGAGCCCACCTTCCTGCTCAGGCAGGGCCAGCCCAGAGCACATGGCACAGGGTTGTGAACAGATGGCACTGGAATATCTCCAGTGAGGGAAACTCCACAGACTCTCTGGGCAGCCTGGTCAGTGCTCAGTCACTGCACAGGGAAGAAGTTCTTCCTTGTATTCAGGTGGAACTTCTGGGCATCAGTTCCTGCCTGTGGCCTCTTGTCCTACTGCACAGCACCATGAAGCAGAGCCTGGCTCCAAAGGTGATGACATTTACACCAGGAGAGGACAGCAAGGCTCCCACAAAATGAGGGCAGACTCTCTGGGCAGCCTGGTCAGTGCTCAGTCACTGCACAGGGAAGAAGTTCTTCCTTGTATTCAGGTGGAACTTCTGGGCATCAGTTCCTGCCTGTGGCCTCTTGTCCTACTGCACAGCACCATGAAGCAGAGCCTGGCTCCAAAGGTGATGACATTTACACCAGGAGAGGACAGCAAGGCTCCCACAAAATGAGGGCAGGGGATC
>NW_008652335.1:11419-22256 GCF_000695815.1 Acanthisitta chloris | reverse complement strand
CAGGAACAAAAGCCCTAGGAGCCCAAACTGGCCAAGCTCTGCTCATTAATTCTGTGTGATGAGCAAGAGGTTAATTATGCATCCAGCTGCACAGCTCAGCCTGCTGGAGTTACATCCAAACCTGAACAGGAGCAGCACTACCACCTCCTCACACATGACTTGCTGACAGGACTGATCTCCAGATAATTTATCGACCCTTTAGCGTTTATTTTGTCAGTAAAATTACCCAATTTGCACAGAGTGTCCATGGCCAGCACAAACCCCAACCCAACCAAGCCAACCCCATAAACAAGCTTCCCAAAAGCTTTGTGGTTGCTATTTGAGGTCCTGCAGTTCAGCAACAGCTTTTGACAACCACCAAAATGCATTATGGAAATCTGGTTCACAACTAGACAGCACAGAAAAACTGTATTCCTACCAGATCTAATTTGATTAGCATTTACATACAGAGCTCCAAGTATTCTGGACAAAATACTGTGAAAAACAAGTTGATAAAATCTTCCCTTCTTAAAAAAACAAACTATAGGCTCAGGCATGTTGGAAAAGTTCTCTCTGTTGAGGAACAGCCTTTTCTACACTTCTCAAGTTACAAATTAATGACAAACAGCAGCAACAATATTCTGAAAAAATTAAACTCCTCCTATGAAGCTGAAGATTATCTTGGAACATAAGTTTTTAACTAATAAGCTCTCAGACCCAAATGATATTTTTAAATAAACCTTCTAATCTGATCTCGTTATGACTTAAGGGAATTTCCTAACTGGGATTCAGGTAGTTTAGAACTCAAGTAAAGAGGCAGGAAAACGATAACAGAAATTAATTAATGTCATTAAATAGAGCCAATTGAGTGCTTTCATGTTCACACTAATGCAAGGTCTGTGCTCAGCAAATGGGAAGGTAAATCAGAACATTTCCTTTCTGTATACTCCTTAAATCTGTAGGTAATTGATTTCATGCATTTTGTATCTTCATTAGCTTAGTTACCAACGTGCTAATATAAATAAGAGCCATGACTCCAGTAATGGCTTCACTGAAACACCCTCTGAGTGCTCTAAGTGATCTTCTGGCTGACAATACTGAACTGGGACTAAATGCTGAAGACAGTTGTATAGACCCACAGGGATGTGCTCCTGGAGAGGATCTGGACAACTGAGAAACATAAAGACATATCACACAGACCTGAGTTTCTCCATTTTGTTTTATGTTGCCTGATAGCATAGAACTAGCTGAAAGGAGGTGGTTGAAAGAGGGAAGAGGAGAGATGTGGCCCTTCAGTGCAGCAGGAAGCTGGCCAGCTGGAGACCCTATTCCCCATCCAGGAGTGGAGAACCCTTAGGAGAATTCACACACTGCCAAGTAACACCATTGCATACATACTTGGTGATCTACTGGTTTGCATTTTGAGGTTGAGTAGCTTTAAAGATATGTTTTCCATGAAGTGATGGTGCTAGTGGTGGTCCATGCAGTGGTAGTGCTGTTGGATAGTTGGACTTGATGATCTTAAAGGTCTCTTCCAACCTCAATGGTAGCACAGAAGTATATTTCTTTAATTCAAGATGAAATGAGAAGCTGTGCTGACAGCAGCATTTGTTTCTCCAGGATCACAGAATCATTGAGGTTGGAAGAGACCTCTAAGATTGTCAAGTCCAACCATTAACCCTAAACCACTAACCCACATCACCCAGTGCCAGATCCAGACACCTCTAAAACATCTCCAGGGAGGTGATTCCACCATGTCCCTGGGCAAAACTATTTCAATGCCTGAAAAAAACCTTCTCAGGAACAGCTTCTAGCTGTTCCCTTCTGCAAGGTCTATGCACTACTCAACTACCTTGTGCCCACTTGCACACCTACATGACACCTCAACTTTAGAACCCCAGAGCACCAACCTCAGTACTGCATCCTGCCATTAATGTCCAAGTCACTCCTCAGCTCCTCCTGCCTCAACACAGAGGATTGCCTGACAGAGGTGTTATTCCTTGTCTATTTGATTTAGCTTTCCAGTGCCCAACTATGCTCTGAGTGCAGGTTCTTCCCCCAGAGGTGTTTGGGCACTGGAACAGCTCCCCAGGGCAGTGGTCACAGCTCCAAGCCTAACAGAGCTCAAGGAGTGTTTGGCCAATGCTCTCAGGCACAGGGTGAGTTGTTGGGATGTCCTGTGCAGGGCAGGAGTTGGACTTTTGATCCTTGTGGGTCCCTTCCAACCCTGAATATTCTGTGATTCTGTTTTAAGACATGTCCCTGGCCAGGTGTCCCTCTGAGGTTCTGCATACACAGCCTGAGACACCTCACTGTCAGGAACCTGCCTCTGCCTTGCTTTTATTTCCTACCTCCCTAGTTCCACCTCACTTCTGTCTTGAGGATTGTTTTTCAAATATTTGTAGTGGATTATGTCCCATCCTGTTCCTCCCTCCCTCACCCTCTGCACCTTCCAGCAAGTTCCGTCATTAATCAAATCCTCCAAGCTCCTGTTAATTCCCTGGCTGCTCTGCTCTGACCATCTCCTCAATTACAGCATCTTCACAGTGATGAAGTGATCAGAATGTAATTTCTTTTAGGTGCACCTCTGTAAATACCTTCCAGGGAAGCACAGCCAAGTGGAGCAAGTTGTACTCAATTCTGACACTCACACATGCACCTTCCACCGAGCAGTGGAGTTCATGTCCATGGTTTGCCAACCAGCCATGGGGCAGCTGTCTCTGGGCAGAGCAGTGACATCAAAGAAGCTGATGAGCTCAACACAACCAGTTCCCCCTCTGGTTTCTGTTTAAAGCCCCTGATGCTCTCCCCTGGGTAATGAACACTTACACTATGTGGGGGTTGTTTTGGCTGTCAGGCATCAGCTTTACACACAGGAGCTCCTGGAGACTCATCAAGAAAAGAGCAAGAACTGAGCAACAGGAAAAAAAGGATGAAGTGGAAATCATCCTGCCTGTTCAGCACTTCTGCAGATGGAAGGGAGCCTGGAATTTGCAATAATAATCAATGCAATCCTGTTCCTTTCTCTCCAGGAGTGGATTCATGTCTCTGGGGTCAGAGACTCCTCACATATTCCCTCTGCAATTCATCTTTCAGCACCTTGTTTCCATTTCCAGTGGCTCCATTCAGGATATGTTGCAAATGCAGTAACCAGGAATTAAAATCCCAATGTACTCACAGATCCAAGGGTGGAACAAGAAGGAATGAATGAGACACTGAGCATCAGCAAGGAAAACAAAACTCCATACAATAATAGAAGGGAAAACAACAGTAAACTCAAACTAATGTAATTTTAATGTATGAATGTTTTTATGTTCAAACTAATACAAGTTTATAGGCAAATCGAATGTCATATATGTACATTTCTTTGGTTTACTGTTGCCTACAGATTTCAGTGTCTTGTTTCAAGAAATAAATTCCTTTCAGAAAGAGATATTTCTCAATGTTGCTGTGAAGAGTTTTCCTCAAGTTTGCAGTATTTTTGGTAGATGTCTCTTATTCTTAATAAGATCAATCACGCTAAGAAGATGAGAAGGGAAGTGCCCTGTGGACAAGCTCTCAGATGGGTCTGAAGTACCTCCTGGCCCAAAACAGACTGCCCTTCTGTACCCTCACAGTCAATGCCAATGGTTTGGTTTCATTGCCTAAATCAGTTGACTTCTCCACTTTTCACCTCTGTGTTTTCTCCATAGTGCTCCTGTGTGGATCTCTCATGCTAAACTTAGGACATGTGAAAAGCACTCAGCAATTATCTATTCTATGCAGAAGTTCACCTAGTTTTCCTCTTGACCCACAGCACCTAGAGGCACTTCAGTTCTAGTTCTCAGGAGCTGAAATTCTGCATTTTTTGTAATCTACTTTCTTAAGCTGGTTAAAAAAGTGCCTATCCCATCCTCTCCCATCCCACCACGGCTGGAATGCAGCTTTCTCCAGAACAACCAACAAGAGCTTCCTAGATTTATTTTACCATATGAGTTCATTTGCAAAGTTCTTGCTAAATGATGAAGAAAACAGTTTCACACTTGGAAAGTAAAGGTAAGTGAGAAAACGCAGGAGTGTGAAAAATCACTGCTCCCAACAACATTCAGCAATGTCCTGAGGGGTTTGGGAAAGCAAACTTGGCAACAAGAGCAGCACTGAAAGGACAATCACTCAGGAGCTGACTGAAATAAATGCTGGTTTCTGCTACCATGAGCCAGCTGGGTTTATCCTTGTCAAGAACATCATGCATGGTTGGCCCAGGGTGTATTACGGAGAGGTAATGACTCAAACCAGAGCTCTCAGGAGCCAGTACATGCCATCTGTAACACCAAGTGTCACAGAGAAGGTTTGCTCTGCAGATGTGTAATTAGCATGAAAAATTAGTTTGCAAACCAGTGGTAAAACTTCTCTAGTTCTTTCTCCTTATGTAAACATGGAGTTCTGCTGCATTATAAATGAGCACAACAGAAAGTTGCCCCCAAAGATTCATCCTCTTCCCTCCATTCAGGAACCAATAGCCCTCAATGAGTGAGTGTCCTGTATTCATCGTGATTTTAATTCCTTAGGACCAGCAAAAGAGGGAAGAGGTTCGTGGAGGGAAAGGTTCTCCTTTGTCTGTTGATTCACACCCAAGACCAGGAGGACCTGCAAGCACTGGTGGAAAAAATCAGGTGGGTGGTTGTATGCTGAGGTTTCTGTGCAGCAGTGCAGATTGCACAAGGCTGCTAAGAGCACTTTGGCCTCAAGCCTGGAGCAGCTCTCACCCTCCTCCACTGCTTTTGCAGCTTTGGCTCAACTCGTCCAAGCAAAACAGCTGAACTGGTGGTTCTACACAACCCCTATGTGATCTTGCCCTTTCCACAGTATCAAAGATTCACTAAGGTTGGAAAAGACCTCAGAGAACATCAAGCCCAACCTTCCATCCTGTGGTCTAACACCATCATGTCAACTAAACCATGGCACTAAGTGCAACATCCAGTCTCTACTTAAACACCTCCAGGGATGGTGACTCCACCACCTCCTTGGGCAGCAAATTTCAGTGTTTGACAGCCCTTTCCATGAAGAAATTCTTTTTGCTGTCCAATCTAAACCTTACCTGGTATAGCTTGAGGCCATTTCCCCTTGTCCTGTCCCTTGTTTCCTGGGAGAAGACCCTGATCCCACCTGGCTCCAACCTCCTGGCAGGGAGTTGTAGAGAGTGAGAAGGTCCTCCCTGAGCCTCCTCTTCTCCAGGCTGAGCCCCCACAGCTCCCTCAGCCATTCCTGGTGCTCTAGATCCTTTCCCAGCTCCATTCCCTTCTCTGGACACTCTCCAGCACCTCAATGTCCTTCTTGCATTGAGGGCCCAGAACAGGACACAGCACTCAAGTCGTGTCCTCAGCAGTGCCCAGCACAGGGAGTTTAGTGCACCTGCTCACTGTGACTCTTATCTTTACACAATTTTCAGGCCATCTGCACTAGGTGCTTCTCTTCCTGCTTTCCAGAGATATTAGTGTCAATTCCTTCCACTGAACTATACTAAGATCTGCTTTCTACCCCTGAGCAGTGTCCTACAGCAGGAGTTGGACCTTGACCCCCTTGTAATTGCCTCACAATATTGCTAAGCATAACCTCAGACAGGCAGACCCACTTCCACTGAGACTACCCCCATATCTCCCTACCCACACCTGCCCCAGGTTTATGCTTTGGCTCTCATCTTCAGTTTGACCTTCCAGAAAACAACTCAGTGCAAATGCTTCCTGAGCCACATCTCAGGATATCACCATGGAGACAGACTAGTGAGGTTAAAGCCCTGGCCAAGCCACCAACCATCTCCCTTATTTCAATTCCCATTTCCCAACCATGGCAGAGGGTCCTGTACCCTCTCACAATGCTGCTGCAAAGTCAGACTTAATGGACTTGCTTGGTAGACACCTATGAGGAGAGTCCACTCACTCAGGTGAGAGATTTAACCCAAACAGCACAGAGAGGAAAACAGAGAGGAGCAGAGATGATGTTATACCAACCTGCTAATAACCAACAGCCTGGAAATTAAGGCTCTTGCATTAAATGCAGAAGGACAAATTCAATGTAACATTGCAAATTACAAGTTCTTCCACCTAAAAGTATTAATTATCTCAGCTGTTGTTTTTGATGAATAATAGTAATAATTATGGCTAATAATAATAATGTGGTTACAAATAAACAATATAGTGTAATGGTTAATAATAAATAAATTACAGTTAATAACTATTATTATTATCATTATTTTGCAATACTTTCAATGTGGAAAAGTAGCTTCTCTTCCAATCTCTTTTTAAAGCCATCGAGTTTCACCCTCATGTTTACTGTACGAAAATAGTATATTTTAGGTGTGGAAAAAGTAGAAGCAAACTAACAGTATCCAAGGCACATCTAAAATAGACCTACCCCAATGTACCCTACAGTCACAGACATGGTGTTCTCTGCAATGTTATTTCCACCTTCATGTCGCCTACCAGACTTCATTTATTCTTGCAGTTTCTTCTCCTCCTGCAAGCACCAAGTTTATACACATTTATACACACTGAGTTGCCCAAAGTCAGAGAAACAGGAATAGTGCACACAGAGAAGTATGTCCAGGAGAAATAAAATCAGCAGGTTTGAGTGTTAGAAAGGCAGGAAAAATGAAAGCAGAAAGAAATGGATTGCTGCTAATACTCTTTTCCAGATGAAGCATATCTGGTATATCTGACTCTTGTTGTCAACAGGAATAAGAAGATATAAAAGAAAGCAGATATGACACGCAGTTGTGTTATTTCACAGACTGAGGGTAAGGTTTTATCTGCTTCTTGGGTGAAGACACAATACCTATATCTTCAGGATTCCTGTGAGCGTTTCCAGTTGTCTAAATCTACTGATAATATCAGAACCTGTTTGGGGCACTACGAAATGGTTTTCTTCCAGGTAAGTAATTTGATCTAGGAGATGAGATGAGCTAATCAGCCTGTAGTCATTGCAACATGATCTCATGTATTGAAATCTTTAACTACCTTCTGGCTGTCAGATTCTATTTCTTCACAAACAACCAGCCCACGCTGCAGACACGCGAGAGGAGCTACAAGGGTTCCCTGACAGATCTCCTGAATAAATTGGGGACCTGTAATAGGAATTCAGCATATCACAATGGAATCAGGAGACTAAAAAATGAAAATTAAAAATCTAGATTTTTTTTTTCCACTTAACACACCATTACAAAGCAATAAGAATATTGAAGCAACCAAAGGAGGTCAAGGAAGAATGTGAAGGGCCTTGAAGGACCACACAAGGAGTGGCTGAGGTCACTTGGTGTGTGCAGCTGGAGAAGAAGAGACTGAGGGAAGACTCATCACTGTATACAACTTCCTCTCGAGGGGCAGTGCAAGGGCAGCTCTGAGTTCTGCTCCTGGGACAGTGACAGGATACAGGGAATGGCTTAAAGTTGTGTCAATGGAGGTTTAGGTTGGATATCAAGAAAAGGTTCTTCCCCTCAGAGGGTGTTTGGGCACTGGAACAGCTCCCCAGGGTTATAGCCCCAAGCCTGACAGAGCTCCAGGAGTGTTTGGCCAATGCTCTCAGGCACAGGGTGGGTTGTTGGAGTGTCCTGGGCAGGGCCAAGAGCTGGACTCGATAATTCTTGTGGGGCCCAGCTCAGGATATTCCATGATACTATGATTCCCAAGGCACTGGGCACAGCTGCAAGACAGCCCTGCACAAACTCTGCCTTGCTCACTCTTTGTCCCAGACCAGAACCAAAGAGCAAAGAGGCTGTTAAAGCCCCAGGCCTGATGTCCTGCCTTGTGTTCTTTGCCACTGCTCGAGCCATGACCATAGGGGCAGATGATCAGGAACAGTGTGTGCTCACTCTCCAATGGCCTGTGATCCCAGGAGCAGGCAGAGGCAGACACAGCCCCAAAGCTCAGTGCCATGCCCACAGCTGTCAGTCAGGAGTCACCTCTGGCCTGCCTGGCTCAGCCCCTGACACCAGGCTGACAACCAGCACTGCAGGTCACATTCTAGTTCAGCAATTAGGTGACAACAGGCTAATGGGGAAAATTCATACCAATTCCTCTCTAAGTGCTTTTAGATTCACAGAGAGGTAAAAGCTAAGGAATCATTATCACCAAAAGAGATGAATGATATTGGAATTGTGCTGCTTTTTGCCTCAGTCTGTGTCCTTAGAAAACTTCCCATATGCCAACGGAAAGTCTTGGCACTCTTGAGAGTAGCACCAACTCAGAGAACACAGTTTGCCTACTCCAACTCTGTGTCTTACCCTCCTCTTTAGCTCTCCCTCCAAACTCATCACTGAACCACTTCAGCCTTATCTCGGAGAATTTACTTAAGCAACTTTGCCCTACATATTACATTTTTAGCACATATTTTCCTGACAAAGGAACTTGCCACAGAACAGCAGCCCAGGAAGCCTCCAGACAGGCTTTGATAGCCTCAGCTCCTTCAGTAAAGTAACCAAACTTGTGGTTCTTAGTTGTAGTCACCTTTGAGGAAGTGACAAAGTTAAATGGGTTACATTGAGCAATAAGCAGGATGGGAATGAGATATTCTCATCCTCAGGTCTTCTGAGCTTATCACCTCCCCAGCAGAAATCCTTCTTTATTTGTATCACACCCAAAACCCAGTGAACAGGATGTGTGTGTGATTCTCTGGGAGATGTGCTTAAAAATCACACAGTGAACGAAACCCTGAGGCTCCTGAGGCTCACCAAAGGCAGGGAGAGGACATCACACCAGGGGACAGAAGGCAGGTGTGTGATGCAGCTAGCACTGGCACAGTCCTGCAGCAGGAGTGGAGAACATTTGAAGAGTCAATGAAGCCAAAAGGGTCAGTTTCCATCTCCATCACCTGTGTGGTACAGTGAGCTCAGGGCATGAGGATTTCTGAGCTTTGACCAGGATTTCTAGGTGGTACCTGCAAAGTGTATTCTACAGGGCTCTATCCTCCTTGACCTCAGCTGGAAAGATCTCCCTTCTGGAGGACATGCTGCGTAACTTGCTCTTACCATGCACAGAGCTGGGTGAAGAACAGAGGTTGTTGGGCACCCAGTGGAGTTCCTTCACCCACACACATCTCATCATGCACATCCTGTACCAAGAGCTGGGCAGAGCCTGGTCCCAGCTGCCTCTTCTCCACACAAACTCTAGCACATATGGCAGCAGTAGCATCTTCAAGGCCTTCAAAACAGAACTGCAAGAACAGATCTATGTTCCCACCTGCCTGTTGCTGGCAGTGGCTGTGACTTTGGTGTGCTCAGAGAGCACACAGCAACACAGAGCCAAAAAATCCAGCTGTAAAGGGATCTGATCCCCTATGTGTGTCAAGTAAATGTCATACTCAGGCACAATGCCAAGGGTGATTTTTTGATATCACTAATGACTGTTTCACTAAGTAGTTAATTATGGAACCACAGGAAATGCAACTCTTGACACAGCCCTGGCCAGCACTGAGTGCTTCCTGCAGATCCCTGTGTGTCTAATTTCAAGGCAGAGATAAACAGAGAAGTGAGAGACTCTTCTTGCAATCAGGAACAACTTGAACTAAGTTCAGAAAAAAACTCCTACACCTCAGAAGTGCAAAGAGCAGGATCCTTGCAGATGGCAGGAAGGTTAAAGACACAACACTGAGTTTTCAAGAAGGTGTCATTGTACCCCAAATAGAAAGCACCTCATACTACTCCATCAGGCTGACTGTGCTGGGAGTACAAACCAGGTCAAAACACTTTTGAGGAGCAGCTTGCAAAAGATGTAACATCTAATAATAAATCTTTTATAACAAATGTCCCAGGTAGTAGCTTGCCAGAGAGTCTGCAGGGCCTGTAGATGATCAAGGCAGAAAATGATCTTGTACAGAAGATGAGGCCACAGTAAAAAAGATTATTTTTTTCCTTTTCAGTTGGAAAGAATCAGTGCTAAAAGTCTTTTTTCCCCCTCAAGGCAGTGGGAGTTAAGTGGCATTGGAAGACTCACCTGAATTTGAAGTGCCAAAGTAGAAAGCACTGAGTGCCAAATCATGAGCAGAGCACAATTCAAACAAGAGTTTTCAATTCATTCAAAGAAAAGAGCTGAATTTCTATCTTTTATGCTACTTGTTTAATATCTGATTTTGACCCCATGTTGAATCTTGCAGGGAGTCTTTAACGTGACCTTTCTAGAAGGGCATAGACATAACCTCCAAGTTACTGTTCACAAGGAAACACCTCGAAAGTGTTTTGCTCTGTGCACTAAGAAATGCATAAAATGACTAAGTCACAAGACTTTTGCCATGTAACTTGCAAAGGTCTTAATTATGGAATAGTTACAGATAGTAGGAGTTTAGAGTAGGCTCAAGTCAGGTATGCAAATCCCTTCAAAAAGTTTAACTGAGTATCTGATCAACCCTTCCTGGGCACCTCTGAAAATCTTATATTCTTTCAAAATGAACTGGTTTATTAATCCCAAATCTACAAATCTACAAAACTGAAGAAGGTCATAGAGGTGCAGAGCTGAACATGGACAGACTGGATTTCTTTTGACAGAATTATTATTAAGGTTAGAAAAGACTTCTGAGACCATCAAGTCCAACCTATGCCCTAACACCAATATGGCAACAAGACCATGGCACTAAATGCCAGGTCCAGTTTTTTCCTAAAGCACCTCCAGGGCTGGTGACTCCAGCACCTCCCTGGGCAGCACATTCCAGTGTCTAATCACCCTTTCTGAAAGAAATTCTTCCTCATGTCCAACCTTTCCTACTCATTCATCCACATTTTGGCACTTCCTAGAACAGTTCAGGTGAACCATCCTGTGCAACACTTCCCTCCCCACTAAGCATAGCCTGGATTCAGTTACCTGGCTTAGGATGGAGATTTACTGGAGCTCTGAAT